>NW_026289174.1:272500-317500 GCF_023373465.1 Oncorhynchus keta
GTCTGTTATCCCGGATCTGTAGCCTTTTAATCCAAGATAACTATTAGCTACTATAAATACCACAGACACTAATCAACATGTTAGCATCCATCCTGGTTCTTATACTAGGTAGAGGAGAGAGTCAACAGTCATGTCTCTGGTTCTTATACTAGGTAGAGGAGAGAGTCAACAGTCATGTCTCTGGTTCTTATACTAGGTAGAGTCAACATGTTAACAGTCATGTCTCTGGTTCTTATACTAGGTAGAGTCAACATGTTAACAGTCATGTCTCTGGTTCTTATACTAGGTAGAGTCAACATGTTAACAGTCATGTCTCTGGTTCTTATACTAGGTAGAGTCAACATGTTAACAGTCATGTCTCTGGTTCTTATACTAGGTAGAGGAGAGAGTCAACATGTTAACAGTCATGTCTCTGGTTCTTATACTAGGTAGAGGAGAGAGTCAACAGTCATGTCTCTGGTTCTTATACTAGGTAGAGTCAACATGTTAACAGTCATGTCTCTGGTTCTTATACTAGGTAGAGGAGAGAGTCAACATGTTAACAGTCATGTCTCTGGTTCTTATACTAGGTAGAGTCAACATGTTAACAGTCATGTCTCTGGTTCTTATACTAGGTAGAGGAGTCAACATGTTAACAGTCATGTCTCTGGTTCTTATACTAGGTAGAGGAGAGAGTCAACATGTTAACAGTCATGTCTCTGGTTCTTATACAGTCAGGTAGAGTCAACATGTTAACAGTCATGTCTCTGGTTCTTATACTAGGTAGAGTCAACATGTTAACAGTCATGTCTCTGGTTCTTATACTAGGTAGAGGAGAGAGTCAACATGTTAACAGTCATGTCTCTGGTTCTTATACTAGGTAGAGGAGAGAGTCAACATGTTAACAGTCATGTCTCTGGTTCTTATACTAGGTAGAGTCAACATGTTAACAGTCATGTCTCTGGTTCTTATACTAGGTAGAGTCAACATGTTAACAGTCATGTCTCTGGTTCTTATACTAGGTAGAGGAGAGAGTCAACATGTTAACAGTCATGTCTCTGGTTCTTATACTAGGTAGAGGAGAGAGTCAACATGTTAACAGTCATGTCTCTGGTTCTTATACTAGGTAGAGGAGAGAGTCATGTTAACACATGTTAATGTTAACAGTCATGTCTCTGGTTCTTATACTAGGTAGAGGAGAGAGTCAACATGTTAACAGTCATGTCTCTGGTTCTTATACTAGGTAGAGTCAACATGTTAACAGTCATGTCTCTGGTTCTTATACTAGGTAGAGGAGAGAGTCAACATGTTAACAGTCATGTCTCTGGTTCTTATACTAGGTAGAGGAGAGAGTCAACATGTTAACAGTCATGTCTCTGGTTCTTATACTAGGTAGAGGAGAGAGTCAACATGTTAACAGTCATGTCTCTGGTTCTTATACTAGGTAGAGGAGAGAGTCAACATGTTAACAGTCATGTCTCTGGTTCTTATACTAGGTAGAGTCAACATGTTAACAGTCATGTCTCTGGTTCTTATACTAGGTAGAGTCAACATGTTAACAGTCATGTCTCTGGTTCTTATACTAGGTAGAGTCAACATGTTAACAGTCATGTCTCTGGTTCTTATACTAGGTAGAGGAGAGAGTCAACATGTTAACAGTCATGTCTCTGGTTCTTATACTAGGTAGAGTCAACATGTTAACAGTCATGTCTCTGGTTCTTATACTAGGTAGAGTCAACATGTTAACAGTCATGTCTCTGGTTCTTATACTAGGTAGAGTCAACATGTTAACAGTCATGTCTCTGGTTCTTATACTAGGTAGAGGAGAGAGTCAACATGTTAACAGTCATGTCTCTGGTTCTTATACTAGGTAGAGTCAACATGTTAACAGTCATGTCTCTGGTTCTTATACTAGGTAGAGGAGAGAGTCAACATGTTAACAGTCATGTCTCTGGTTCTTATACTAGGTAGAGGAGAGAGTCAACATGTTAACAGTCATGTCTCTGGTTCTTATACTAGGTAGAGGAGAGAGTCAACATGTTAACAGTCATGTCTCTGGTTCTTATACTAGGTAGAGGAGAGAGTCAACATGTTAACAGTCATGTCTCTGGTTCTTATACTAGGTAGAGGAGAGAGTCAACATGTTAACAGTCATGTCTCTGGTTCTTATACTAGGTAGAGGAGAGAGTCAACATGTTAACAGTCATGTCTCTGGTTCTTATACTAGGTAGAGGAGAGAGTCAACATGTTAACAGTCATGTCTCTGGTTCTTATACTAGGTAGAGTCAACATGTTAACAGTCATGTCTCTGGTTCTTATACTAGGTAGAGGAGAGAGTCAACATGTTAACAGTCATGTCTCTGGTTCTTATACTAGGTAGAGGAGAGAGTCAAGTCATGTCTCTGGTTAACAGTCATGTCTCTGGTTCTTATACTAGGTAGAGGAGAGAGTCAACATGTTAACAGTCATGTCTCTGGTTCTTATACTAGGTAGAGGAGAGAGTCAACATGTTAACAGTCATGTCTCTGGTTCTTATACTAGGTAGAGTCAACATGTTAACAGTCATGTCTCTGGTTCTTATACTAGGTAGAGGAGAGAGTCAACATGTTAACAGTCATGTCTCTGGTTCTTATACTAGGTAGAGGAGAGAGTCAACATGTTAACAGTCATGTCTCTGGTTCTTATACTAGGTAGAGGAGAGAGTCAACATGTTAACAGTCATGTCTCTGGTTCTTATACTAGGTAGAGTCAACATGTTAACAGTCATGTCTCTGGTTCTTATACTAGGTAGAGGAGAGAGTCAACATGTTAACAGTCATGTCTCTGGTTCTTATACTAGGTAGAGTCAACATGTTAACAGTCATGTCTCTGGTTCTTATACTAGGTAGAGGAGAGAGTCAACATGTTAACAGTCATGTCTCTGGTTCTTATACTAGGTAGAGGAGAGTCAACATGTTAACAGTCATGTCTCTGGTTCTTATACTAGGTAGAGTCAACATGTTAACAGTCATGTCTCTGGTTCTTATACTAGGTAGAGTCAACATGTTAACAGTCATGTCTCTGGTTCTTATACTAGGTAGAGGAGAGAGTCAACATGTTAACAGTCATGTCTCTGGTTCTTATACTAGGTAGAGTCAACATGTTAACAGTCATGTCTCTGGTTCTTATACTAGGTAGAGGAGAGAGTCAACATGTTAACAGTCATGTTCTTATCTGGTTCATGTTAACAGTCATGTCTCTGGTTCTTATACTAGGTAGAGGAGAGAGTCAACACGTTAACAGTCATGTCTCTGGTTCTTATACTAGGTAGAGGAGAGAGTCAACATGTTAACAGTCATGTCTCTGGTTCTTATACTAGGTAGAGGAGAGAGTCAACATGTTAACAGTCATGTCTCTGGTTCTTATACTAGGTAGAGGAGAGAGTCAACATGTTAACAGTCATGTCTCTGGTTCTTATACTAGGTAGAGGAGAGAGTCAACATGTTAACAGTCATGTCTCTGGTTCTTATACTAGGTAGAGGAGAGAGTCAACATGTTAACAGTCATGTCTCTGGTTCTTATACTAGGTAGAGGAGAGAGTCAACATGTTAACAGTCATGTCTCTGGTTCTTATACTAGGTAGAGGAGAGAGTCAACATGTTAACAGTCATGTCTCTGGTTCTTATACTAGGTAGAGGAGAGAGTCAACATGTTAACAGTCATGTCTCTGGTTCTTATACTAGGTAGAGGAGAGAGTCAACATGTTAACAGTCATGTCTCTGGTTCTTATACTAGGTAGAGGAGAGAGTCAACATGTTAACAGTCATGTCTCTGGTTCTTATACTAGGTAGTCAACATGTCACAGTCATGTCTCTGGTTCTTATACGTAGGTAGAGTCAACAGTTAACAGTCATGTCTCTGGTTCTTATACTAGGCAAGTCAGTTAAGAACTGGTTCTTATTTACACATGACAGTCCCCCTCTGGTTCCAAACCCAGACGACGCTGGGTCAACATGTTAACAGTCATGCCACCTGGTTCTTATAGGGGGACACCCAATCACAGCCAGTGATGTCTCTGATTCTAAAGACCAATGTGAAGGGAGGCCGAGTGACGGAAACCAACAGATTGATTAACGAAGTCACAAGGAAGTGAAAGCTGAGTTGTTTTTTTGTTTGTTGGCCTCAACAGAAAGGATTCCTTAGCTTTCAATGTTAAGAGAATTTTTCCCATAACAGTCACTGCAGCGTTTTAAATGCCAAAGGACAGGACATGTAGCTGCTCAGTGGAAAGGAAAAGAAAAGACCTGGTTAAAGGGAATGAGGAAGCGTGGGAATTTGTCCCATAATGCACTCTGGGAAGGTTAAGTGCTGTAACTGTGGGGGAAGAACACAATGGGGTATTTTGGTGGATGCCAGGTACAGAGAGACGCTCGAGGGACTCAGAGGGGATAGAGAGGCTTGAGGGACTCAGAGAGGATAGAGAGGCTCAGAGAGGATAGAGAGGCTCAGAGAGGATAGAGAGGCAATCAGAGAGGATAAAGAGAGGCTCAGAGAGGATAGAGAGGCTCAGAGAGGAGTTGTTTTAGTTTGAGGCTCAGAGAGGATAGATGGGACTAACGCACTGCGTTTTAAAGAGGATAGAGAGGCTCAGAAAGGAAAGAAAAGACCTGGTTAAAGGAATGAGGAGGGACTCAGAGAGGATAGAGAAGAACACATGGGGAGTGGATGCCAGGTACAGAGAGAGAGGACTCAGAGAGGATAGAGAGAGGCTCAGAGAGGATAGAGAGGCTCAGAGAGGATAGAGAGGCTCAGAGAGGATAGAGAGGCTCAGAGAGGATAGAGAGGCTCAGAGAGGATAGAGAGGCTCAGAGAGGATAGAGAGGCTCAGAGAGGATAGAGGGACTCCGAGAGGATAGAGAGGCTCAGAGAGGATAGAGAGGATAGAGGGACTCAGAGAGGATAGAGAGGCTCAGAGAGGATAGAGAGGCTCAGAGAGGATAGAGGGACTCAGAGAGGATAGAGGATAGAGGGACTCAGAGAGGATAGAGAGGCTCAGAGAGGATAGAGAGGATAGAGGGGCTCAGAGAGGATAGAGAGGCTCAGAGAGGATAGAGAGGCTCAGAGAGGATAGAGAGGCTCAGAGAGGATAGAGGGACTCAGAGAGGATAGAGAGGCTCAGAGAGGATAGAGGGACTCAGAGAGGATAGAGGGACTCAGAGAGGATAGAGGGACTCAGAGAGGATAGAGGGACTCAGAGAGGATAGAGAGGCTCAGAGAGGATAGAGAGGCTCAGAGAGGATAGAGGGACTCAGAGAGGATAGAGGGACTCAGAGAGGATAGAGAGGCTCAGAGAGGATAGAGAGGCTCAGAGAGGATAGAGAGGCTCAGAGAGGATAGAGAGGCTCAGAGAGCATAGAGAGGATAGAGGGACTCAGAGAGGATAGAGGGACTCAGAGGGACTCAGAGGAGATAGAAGCTCAGAGAGGCTCAGAGAGGATAGAGAGGATAGAGAGGATAGAGGGACTCAGAGAGGATAGAGAGGATAGAGGGACTCAGAGAGGATAGAGGGACTCAGAGAGGATAGAGGGACTCAGAGAGGATAGAGGGACTCAGAGGGGATAGAGAGGCTTGAGGGACTCAGAGGGGATAGAGGGACTCAGAGAGGATAGAGGGACTCAGAGAGGATAGAGATGATAGAGAGGCTCAGATATATAGAATCATGAATTAAGGTGGCGCAGAGGTCTAAGGCTCTGCATCTCAGTGCTAGAGGCGTCACTACATACCCTGGTACGATTCCAGAGTAGAGCAGAAGTTGTAAGAGTGTATAGCATTGGGGAAAGTAGTAGTAGGTGTTAATTGTAAGGGTGCCCATGGAGCTGGGGATCAGAGACGTCCCGTGTGAGAGAGAGACAGGTTGAGGTTTCTCAGGGGGTCAGACAGACGTCCCGTGAGAGAGAGAGACAGGTTGAGGTTTCCAGGGTCAGAGACCGTGTGAGAGAGAGAGACAGGTTGAGGTTTCCAGGGTCAGAGACCGTGTGAGAGAGAGAGACAGGTTGAGGTTTCCAGGATCAGAGTAGAGCAGAAGTTGTCATATGTTGAGGCAGTGAAGAAAGTAGAGGAAGATGGGTCAAGAGAAGTACATTTGTACCAGTACAGAGGATAAACCAACAAGTGATATAGATGTTTCAGTAAGATTGGACTTTTTATAATTTATACTTATTTTCCACCATAATTTGCAAATAAATTCATTAAAAATCCTACAATGTGATTTTCTGGATTTTTTTTTCTCATTTTGTCTGTCATAGTTGAAGTGTACCTATGATGAAAATTACAGGCCTCTCCCATATTTTTAAGTGGGAGAACTTGCACAATTGGTGGCTGACTAAATATTTTTTGCCCCACTGTATATATATAGCTATAAATAAATGGATAGATATTTATAGCTCTATCTATCTATATATTTAGCTATCAACTGTACTGCAGGGAGGGATCGTAAGTCACAGAGAATAGAGGTTCTGGTGGCAGCTGCAGAGAGGTATTCGGTGGTGGTGTCCTGTCTTTTCAGGCTGTTGGCCTGAGGTACGACTAGATGGATTTAAATAGTGGAGTAGCGTGGGGGTTGAGTGTAGAGTTAGATGGTGGGGTATTTGTTGATTTTATTTTCTTAAAGCAAATTATAAGGGAGGTATACCGTATATACCTTATATACCAGTCTAGTAGGTGGCGGTAACAAAACATTTATTGAATACCAAACGCGACCTTAAACCTCATCGGAGAACGGCGGGACAGAGTATATAATGAATCAGATCGGGTAAAAGTTCCGTCTTTTGGACTAAATGTAAAATACTCATAATTCTTGATATCTTTTACTTTAGTTCCGTCTTTTGACGACAGGGTCAGCTGGCTAAAATACTCATCCTTGACACATGTTTGACCTCTTCAACGTTTGACTTGCTGTAGTTAAAAATTGAGCCACATGCATTGTATATGATAGCAGGGCATAATTTTTACCTCTTGCTTGCAGGGTTTAGACTAGAGAGTAAGATAACGTTATCTGTCTAATGTACAGAGTGACAGTAAGATGGAGATATATGCTAAACCGTGTAGCTAGCTGGCTTTGCATAAACAGTACCAGAGAAAAAAACAACACTACAAAATGCAGCTAAAAAATGTCTAACGAGCATGTTTAGTCACCTCTGGCTCAACGTTTGACTTGCTGTAGTTAAAAATCATTTAGCTCAGTCGCACCAACCATGCATTGTATATAAATAGCAGCTGTTGCCTAAACGATTAAACATTTTTTACAACCTCCCGGCATGTAATATAGTATAGACTAGCCAGGGTTCAAAGCACCATGTGAATTACTGTGCACTATTCCCATTTAATATAGTATAGACTAGCCAGGGTTCAAAGCACCATGTGAATTACTGTGCACTATTCCCATTTAATATAGTATAGACTAGCCAGGGTTCAAAGCACCATGTGAATTACTGTGCACTATTCCCATTTAATATAGTATAGACTAGCCAGGGTTCAAAGCACCATGTGAATTACTGTGCACTATTCCCGTTCAATATAGTATAGACTAGCCAGGGTTCAAAGCACCATGTGAATTACTGTGCACTATTCCCATTTAATATAGTATAGACTAGCTGGGGTTCAAAGCACCATGTGAATTACTGTGCACTATTCCCGTTTAATATAGTATAGACTAGCTGGGGTTCAAAGCACCATGTGAAATACTGTGCACTATTCCCGTTTAATATAGTATAGACTAGCTAGGGTTCAAAGCACCATGTGAATTACTGTGCACTATTCCCGTTTAATATAGTATAGACTAGCTAGGGTTCAAAGCACCATGTGAATTACGGTGCACTATTCCCGTTCAAGGCCCACGCGCGTCTGCATAAAACCGGAGAAAGACGACTCGTTGTGAATATGTCATATCAGCCGTGTCGTTCTAGCTATCTGTTCTTTAAAAAATATATATATAATAATAATTACAAAAATTGTTAGCTGTATATAAAAGCGATGTATTAAATAATTATCGTGTTTTTTAATAGTTTCGATTAAGAGTTGTAATTATTATTATATTTTATTAAAATGGTGAGATCTCAACATGGCGAATGTGCTTTAGGTGAATCCACTGCTGATTCTGTTCAGGACCAATAACCAGTTATATCAACACCAAAAAAACATTTAAATACATTTTAATTCAAATGTAAAAATGTGTGCATCTGTCAAGTCGCTAACTAAAATAACTAGCGAACGTTAACTAGTTTATTCTTTATTTTTTTATTGAAAACCAAAACATGGTAAAACGATCACGCGGGAGGTTTGCAACAACGTGCCTGTCTATGCTGACCATTTTCAACAAGTCTTGATTCTCGCCTAATATAACTAGTTACAGTACACTTTAGCTAAAAACTATATGGGCAAATACCCCCTTCCAGGAACAGCATCTCACCTTATCTTCGATTATAATGATCATGTTGATAGTTTTAGAGACGGTGACAGTCCTTCCTGCCGGTATATTTCCTCCCTGGTTGTCTGTTTCGAGTAGCGGCACTGAGGACCACGCAGACTGAACCGGACAGCTCGTTATGCAGGGGCGGGTTATGCAAATGTAATTTCAGAACAATCCTGCCCCCCTCTCCACGCTATTTTAATCCGCTACATTCACGGTGTGTTGTCGAAAACAGACTGTTGTAATTCATTCTCGACAATAACTGTCTCTCCATTAAATCAGCCTGCGGTTGCACAGCAGTCCTACGACCGGAAGGTTACACCTGCTCTTCAGAAACACGCAGTGATGTGAGGTGTCCATCCATTAGTTCAAGACAGTGGTATACTGAAGCCCATGTAGTGTGGTTCCACAGGACAAGACAGTTTATCACATGTAGTGTTCCATCCATTAGTCCATCAAGACAGTGGTATACTGACAGCCCCATGTAGTGTAGTGTTCCATTCTAGTTCATCAAGACAGTGGTATACTGACAGCCCCATGTAGTGTAGTGTTCCATTCTAGTTCATCAAGACAGTGGTATACTGACACAGTGTAGTGTTCCATTCTAGTTCATCAAGACAGTGGTATACTGACAGCCCCATGTAGTGTTCCATTCTAGTTCATCAAGACAGTGGTATACTGACAGCCCCATGTAGTGTAGTGTTCCATTCTAGTTCATCAAGACAGTGGTATACTGACAGCCCCATGTAGTGTAGTGTTCCATTCTAGTTCATCAAGACAGTGGTATACTGACAGCCCCATGTAGTTCCATTCTAGTTCATCAAGACAGTGGTATACTGACAGTGTAGTGTTCCATTCTAGTTCATCAAGACAGTGGTATACTCAAGACAGTATACCCCATGTAGTGTTCCATTCTAGTTCATCAAGAGCCCCAGTAGTGTATCCATTCTAGTTCATCAGCCCCATAGTTCATCAAGACAGTGGTGTAGTGTTCCATTCTAGTTCATCAAGACAGTGGTATACTGACAGCCCCATGTAGTGTTCCATTCTAGTTCATCAAGACAGTGGTATACTGACAGCCCCATGTAGTGTTCCATTCTAGTTCATCAAGACAGTGGTATACTGACAGCCCCATGTAGTGTTCCATTCTAGTTCATCAAGACAGTGGTATACTGAGCCCCAGCCCCATGTAGTGTAGTGTTCCATTCTAGTTCATCAAGACAGTGGTATACTGACAGCCCCATGTAGTGTTCCATTCTAGTTCATCAAGACAGTGGTATACTGACAGCCCCAGTGTAGTGTTCCATTCTAGTTCATCAAGACAGTGGTATACTGACAGCCCCATGTAGTGTTCCATTCTAGTTCATCAAGACAGTGGTATACTGACAGCCCCATGTAGTGTAGTGTTCCATTCTAGTTCATCAAGACAGTGGTATACTGACAGCCCCATGTAGTGTTCCATTCTAGTTCATCAAGACCCCAGTGTAGTGTTCCATTCTAGTTCATCAAGACAGTGGTATACTGACAGCCCCATGTAGTGTTCCATTCTAGTTCATCAAGACAGTGGTATACTGACAGCCCCATGTAGTGTAGTGTTCCATTCTAGTTCATCAAGACAGTGGTATACTGACAGCCCCATGTAGTGTTCCATTCTAGTTCATCAAGACAGTGGTATACTGACAGCCCCATGTAGTGTAGTGTTCCATTCTAGTTCATCAAGACAGTGGTATACTGACAGCCCCATGTAGTGTTCCATTCTAGTTCATCAAGACAGTTCATCAAGACAGTGGTTCCATTCTAGTTCATCAAGACAGTGGTATACTGACAGCCCCATGTAGTGTTCCATTCTAGTTCATCAAGACAGTGGTATACTGACAGCCCCATGTAGTGTAGTGTTCCATTCTAGTTCATCAAGACAGTGGTATACTGACAGCCCCATGTAGTGTTCCATTCTAGACAGGTGTTCCTTTGTTCATCTACTGCACTGACAGCCACAGTAGTGTTCCATTCTGGACAGGTGCTCCACACACACACACACACACACACACACACACACACACACACACACACACACACACACACACACACTGATCTACGTTCAGTCTTGCATTGTAATGAAGGATATATGGGTTGTGTAACTGATTCTAGACCTGGCATTAGGGGCCTGTAATGAAGGATATATGGGGTGTATAACTGATCCTAGACCTGGTATTAGGAGCCTGTAATGAAGGATCTATGTGTTGTATAACTGACCCTAGACCTGTTATTAGGAGCCTGTAATGAAGGAAATAAGGGGTGTATAACTGACCCTAGACCTGGTTTTAGGGTTCTGTAATGAAGGATATATGGGGTGTATAACTGATCCTAGACCTGGTGTTAGGGGCCTGTAATGAAGGATCTATGGGGTGTATAACTGACCCTAGACCTGTTATTAGGGAGCAACAAACTTCACACCCTAAATCCTCTCATGTCCTGTTGACCGCATCCTGGTTGGTCCACACATCAAGGGGTTACCATAGAGACGAGGAGGGGGGAGGGGCACTACAGTGTGTCAGAAGAACCAAATGTGATTCTAATCAGAGGTGTTGTGAAATGATTATCAAAGACTGTTTAATGAATGCAAGCTGGCCTGAATGAACAACATGAAAGGAGAATCTCTATTTAAACGCACACACACACACACACACACACACACACACACACACACACACACACACACGCACGCACGCACGCACGCACGCACGCGCACGCACGCACGGACACACGCACACGCACACACATAGACACACACACGCACACGCACGCGCACGCGCACGCACACACACACACACACACACACACATCTGAAGGGAGAGGATATGGGGTCCTTCATGTACAACACCAAAACAAGCAAAGGATCACCATATTGAACACTGAGGAAGGAACACCTTATTGAACAGAGTTGAACACTGAGGATGGAACACCTTATTGAACACTGAGGATGGAACACCTTATTGAACAGAGTCTAAACACTGAGGATGGAACACCTTATTGAACAGAGTCTAAACACTGAGGATGGAACACCTTATTGAACAGAGTCTAAACACTGAGGATGGAACACCTTATTGAACAGAGTCTAAACACTGAGGATGGAACACCTTATTGAACAGAGTCTAAACACTGAGGATGGAACACCTTATTGAACAGAGTCTAAACACTGAGGATGGAACACCTTATTGAACAGAGTCTAAACACTGAGGATGGAACACCTTATTGAACACTGAGGATGGAACACCTTATTGAACACTGAGGATGGAACACCTTATTGAACACTGAGGATGGAACACCTTATTGAACACTGAGGATGGAACACCTTATTGAACACTGAGGATGGAACACCTTATTGAACAGAGTCTAAACACTGAGGATGGAACACCTTATTGAACAGAGTCTAAACACTGAGGATGGAACACCTTATTGAACACCTTATTGAACAGAGTTTAAACACTGAGGATGGAACACCTTATTGAACAGAGTCTAAACACTGAGGATGGAACACCTTATTGAACACCTTATTGAACAGAGTTTAAACACTGAGGATGGAACACCTTATTGAACAGAGTCTAAACACTGAGGATGGAACACCTTATTGAACAGAGTCTAAACACTGAGGATGGAACACCTTATTGAACAGAGTTTAAACACTGAGGATGGAACACCTTATTGAACAGAGTTTAAACACTGAGGATGGAACACCTTATTGAACAGAGTTTAAACACTGAGGATGGAACACCTTATTGAACAGAGTTTAAACACTGAGGATGGAACACCTTATTGAACAGAGTTTAAACACTGAGGATGGAACACCTTATTGAACAGAGTTTAAACACTGAGGATGGAACACCTTATTGAACAGAGTCTAAACACTGAGGATGGAACACCTTATTGAACAGAGTCTAAACACTGAGGATGGAACACCTTATTGAACAGAGTCTAAACACTGAGGATGGAACACCTTATTGAACAGAGTCTAAACACTGAGGATGGAACACCTTATTGAACAGAGTCTAAACACTGAGGATGGAACACCTTATTGAACCTTAAACATTGAACTTATTGAACACTGAGGATGGAACACCATATTGAACACCTTATTGAACAGAGTCTAAACACTGAGGATGGAACACCTTATTGAACAGAGTCTATACACTGAAGATGGAACACCTGAACACTGAGGATGGACCACCTTATTGAACACTGAGGATGGAACATCTTATTGAACACTGAGGATGGAACACTCATTGAACAGATCTAAACACTGAGGATGGAACACCTTATTGAACACTGAGGATGGAACACCTTATTGAACACTGAGGATGGAACACCTTATTTATTGAACACTAAACACTGAGGATGGAACACCTTATTGAACAGAGTCTAAACACTGAGGATGGAACACCTTATTGAACAGAGTCTAAACACTGAGGATGGAACACCTTATTGAACAGAGTCTAAACACTGAGGATGGAACACCTTATTGAACAGAGTTTAAACACTGAGGATGGAACACCTCATTGAACACTGAGGATGGAACACCTTATTACTACAATGTTACAGGCAACACTATCAATATAATAAGAATATACAGTGGGGCAAAAAAAGTAATTAGTCAGCCACCAATTGTGCAAGTTCTCCCACTTAAAAAGATGGGAGAGGCCTGTAATTTTCATCATAGGTACACTTCAACTATGACAGACAAATTGAGAAGAAAAAAATCCAGAAAATCACATTGTAGGATTTTAAATTTTTAGCACAACTTACAGGCATGTGTTCATACATACGGGTGGTCCCGGGAATCAAACCCACTATCCTGGCGTTGCGAGCTCTATGCTCTACCAGCTGAGCTTACAGAGGACCACAGTGAGAAAGGTTTTCACTACACTGTTGAAGATAACAGAATCGTATTGTAGCTCTGTGGTGAATATGTCTGTGATTTGGCCTGTCACCACTCACATACTAGGTGGTGTGCATGTCTGTGTGTTCCGTGTGTGTTGCGTGTGTGTTCCGTGTGTGTGTGTTGCGTGTGTGTTCCGTGTGTGTGTGTTGCGTGTGTGTGTGTTGCGTGTGTGTGTTTGCCTGCACTTGAATGGATGTGAGAGGCAGGTGTCTATGTTAATGTGTTCTCATATCTCCTTCATCCACTCTGCCATTCAACTGTCTAGTGAATAAAGAAAAGACAGAGAGAAGCAGAAGAGCGGGGAGGTTAGAGAGAGAGAGAGAGAGAGAGAGAGAGAGAGAGAGAGAGAGAGAGAGAGAGAGAGAGAGAGAGAGAGAGAGAGAGGTTAAGGTTAAGGTTAGGAGAGAGAGATAGTAGAGGGAACAGAAAGAGAGAGAGAGAGAGAGAGAGAGTAGAGGGAACAGAAAGAGAGAGTCGAGGGAACAGAAAGAGAGAGATAGAGTAGAGAGAACAGAAAGACAGAAAGAGAGAGAGGCAGAGAGAGAGAGAGAGAGAGAGAGAGAGAGAGAGAGAGAGAGAGAGAGAGGATAGGAGAGATAGAGAGGTTAAGGTTAGGAGAGATAGAGAGAGAGAGGTTAAGGTTAGGAGAGAGAGAGAGTAGAGGGAACAGAAAGAGAGAGAGAGTAGAGAGAACAGAAAGAGAGAGAGAGAGAGGAGGTTAGGAGAGTGAGAGAGAGAGAGAGAGAGAGAGAGAGAGAGAGAGAGAGAGAGAGAGGTTAAGGTTAGGAGAGAGAGAGATAGTAGAGGGAACAGAAAGAGAGAGAGAGAGAGAGAGAGAGTAGAGGGAACAGAAAGAGAGAGTCGAGGGAACAGAAAGAGAGAGATAGAGTAGAGAGAACAGAAAGACAGAAAGAGAGAGAGGCAGAGAGAGAGAGAGAGAGAGAGAGAGAGAGAGAGAGAGAGAGAGAGAGAGAGGAGGTTAGGAGAGAAGGAGGAATTGAAGAGAAAAAAGTGTGTGTGTGTGTCAGTGGTGTGTATTCATAACAAAGGAAGCCAGGCTTCCCCCAAAAAATATATATATTTTAAAATAATGTATCTTTAGTGTCTCTGCATTTCTGAATTTTCCTTCAATTGGCAAGAAGCTGAATGTATCTCACCGAAGAAAGAATCAGTGAGCTTAAACAGCGCCCCTCTGTCTCTCTATGTGTAGGCCATGTATCTGATGCTATCTTTACAGTGAAACAGCGCCCCTCTGTCTCTCTATGTGTAGACCATGTATCTGATGCTATCTTTACAGTGAAACAGCGCCCCTCTGTCTCTCTATGTGTAGACCATGTATCTGATGCTATCTTTACTGCCCCTCTTGATCTCTATGTGTAGGCCATGTATCTGATGCTATCTTTACTGTGAAACAGCGCCCCTCTTGATCTCTATGTGTAGGCCATGTATCTGATGCTATCTTTACAGTGAAACAGCGCCCCTCTGTCTCTCTATGTGTAGACCATGTATCTGATGCTGTGTGGTCCAAAAGAGTATGACATTGTTGCCGACCTGTAGCATTGAAACCAGACAGCATTTAGCCTCCATTGATATATATTTTTTTTAAATAATAGCCAATCAACGTTGAGCTCAACCAAAAAAGAAATGTCAAGGTAAACCATCTTGGATTTGGCCAATCACATCGAGAACCTATGTCATTGACAGAAAATCTATGTGTTGTTGTCTTCCGGTGACAAGCTAGCTAGCTAACTAGCTAAAATAGGTACTTTCTTAAATTAGCCATGGATGGAGATAGGGATTTGGACTTGTGGTTTTTACTTCATTCTCCATTCTGGCAAATGATTATAACTTCGATTCTGATCCAACCATTAATTCATACGTTGTTGTGCGCCTGACCTGAGAGGATGGAAGTTTAAATATGTAGCTAAATGTAGAAGGCTAATGTTAACTAGCGAACGTTGTCCGTGAATGGAAATTAGGCTAGCGAGCAATTAGCATTTTAGCCAGGTAGCCGAGGACAACACACAAGAAACGTTTGTTCTTCATCTGTCATCTGTCGTTCTGCCCCTGAACAGGCAGTTAACCCACTGTTCCTAGACCAGTTAACCCACTGTTCCTAGACCAGTTAACCCACTGTTTCCTAACCCCACTGACCAGTTAACCCACTGTTCCTAGACCAGTTAACCCACTGTTCCTAGACCAGTTTAACCCCACTGTTCCTAGACCAGTTAACCCACTGTTACTAGACCAGTTAACCCCACTGTTCCTAGACCAGTTAACCCACTGTTCCTAGACCAGTTAACCCCACTGTTCCTAGACCAGTTAACCCCACTGTTCCTAGACCAGTTAACCCCACTGTTCCTAGACCAGTTAACCCACTGTTCCTAGACCAGTTAACCCACTGTTCCTAGACCAGTTAACCCACTGTTCCTAGACCAGTTAACCCCACTGTTCCTAGACCAGTTAACCCACTGTTCCTAGACCAGTTAACCCCACTGTTCCTAGACCAGTTAACCCACTGTTCCTAGACCAGTTAACCCACTGTTCCTAGACCAGTTAACCCACTGTTCCTAGACCAGTTAACCCACTGTTCCTAGACCAGTTAACCCACTGTTCCTAGACCAGTTAACCCCACTGTTCCTAGACCAGTTAACCCACTGTTCCTAGACCAGTTAACCCCACTGTTCCTAGACCAGTTAACCCACTGTTCCTAGACCAGTTAACCCACTGTTCCTAGACCAGTTAACCACTGTTTAACCAGTTAACCCCACTGTTCCTAGACCAGTTAACCCACTGTTCCTAGACCAACTAAGTTAACCCCACTGTTCCTGACCAGTTAACCCACTGTTCCTAGACCAGTTAACCCCACTGTTCCTAGACCAGTTAACCCCACTGTAAAACCCACTGTTCCTAGAGTTAAACTGTTTAACCCACTGTTCTAGACCAGTTAACCCAGAGACCAGTTAACCCCACTGTTCCTAGACCAGTTAACCCCACTGTTCCTAGACCAGTTAACCCAAGACCAGTTAACCCACTGTTCCTAGACCAGTTAACCCACTGTTCCTAGACCAGTTAACCCACTGTTCCTAGACCAGTTAACCCACTGTTCCTAGACCAGTTAACCCCACTGTTCCTAGACCAGTTAACCCCACTGTTCCTAGACCAGTTAACCCCACTGTTCTAGACCAGTTAACCCACTGTTCCTAGACCAGTTCCTAACCCCACTGTTCCTAGACCAGTTAACCCACTGTTCTAGACCAGTTAACCCACTGTTCCTAGACCAGTTAACCCACTGTTCCTAGACCAGTTAACCCACTGTTCCTAGACCAGTTAGCCCCACTGTTCCTAGACCAGTTAACCCACTGTTCCTAGACCAGTTAACCCCACTGTTCCTAGACCAGTTAACCCACTGTTCCTAGACCAGTTAACCCACTGTTCCTAGACCAGTTAACCCACTGTTCCTAGACCAGTTAACCCCACTGTTCCTAGACCAGTTAACCCACTGTTCCTAGACCAGTTAACCCACTGTTCCCTAGACCAGTTAACCCACTGTTCCTAGACCAGTTAACCCACTGTTCTAGACCAGTTAGCCCCACTGTTCCTAGACCAGTTAACCCCACTGTTCCTAGGCCAGTTAACCCCAGTTAACCCACTGTTCCTAGACCAGTTAACCCCTGTTCCTAGACCAGTTAAGCCCCACTGTTCCTAGACCAGTTAACCCCACTGTTCCTAGACCAGTTAACCCACTGTTCCTAGACCAGTTACCCAACCCACTGTTCCTAGACCAGTTAACCCACTGTTCCTAGACCAGTTAACCCCACTGTTCCTAGACCAGTTAACCCCACTGTTCCTAGACCAGTTAACCCCACTGTTCCTAGACCAGTTAACCCACTGTTCCTAGACCAGTTAACCCACTGTTCCTAGACCAGTTAACCCACTGTTCCTAGACCAGTTAACCCCACTGTTCCTAGACCAGTTAACCCACTGTTCCTAGACCAGTTAACCCACTGTTCCTAGACCAGTTAACCCACTGTTCCTAGACCAGTTAACCCACTGTTCCTAGACCAGTTAACCCACTGTTCCTAGACCAGTTAACCCCACTGTTCCTAGACCAGTTAACCCACTGTTCCTAGACCAGTTAACCCACTGTTCCTAGACCAGTTAACCCACTGTTCCTAGACCAGTTAACCCACTGTTCCTAGACAGTTAACCCACTGTTCTAGACCAGTTAACCCCACTGTTCCTAGACCAGTTAACCCACTGTTCCTAGACCAGTTAACACTGTTCCTAGACCAGTTAACCCACTGTTCCTAGACCAGTTAACCCACTGTTCCTAGACCAGTTAACCCACTGTTCCTAGACCAGTTAACCCCACTGTTCCTAGACCAGTTAACCCACTGTTCCTAGACCACTGTTAACCCACTGTTCCTAGATCAGTTAACCCCACTGTTCCTAGACCAGCAACCCACTGTTCCTAGACCAGTTAACCCACTGTTCCTAGACCATTTAACCCACTGTTCCTAGACCAGTTAACCCACTGTTCCTAGACCAGTTAACCCACTGTTCCTAGTTCCTAGACCAGTTAACCCACTGTTCCTAGACCAGTTAACCCACTGTTCCTAGACCCAGTTAACCCACTGTTCCTAGACCAGTTAACCCCACTGTTCCTAGACCACTGTTCCTAACCCACTGTTCCTAGACCAGTTAACCCCACTGTTCCTAGACCAGTTAACCCACTGTTCCTAGACCAGTAACCCCACTGTTCCTAGACCAGTTAACCAGTTAACCCACTGTTCCTAGACAGTTAACCCCACTGTTCCTAGACCAGTTAACCCCACTGTTCCTAGACCAGTTAACCCCACTGTTCCTAGACCAGTTAACCCACTGTTCCTAGACCAGTGCCCACTGTTCCTAGACCAGTTAACCCACTGTTCCTAGACCAGTTAACCCACTGTTCCTAGACCAGTAACCCCACTGTTCCTAGACCAGTTAACCCACTGTTCCTAGACCAGTTAACCCACTGTTCCTAGACCAGTTAACCCCACTGTTCCTAGACCAGTTAACCCCACTGTTCCTAGACCAGTAACCCCACTGTTCCTAGACCAGTTAACCCACTGTTCCTAGACCAGTAACCCCACTGTTCCTAGACCAGTTAACCCCACTGTTCCTAGACCAGTTAACCCACTGTTCCTAGACCAGTTAACTGTTCCCCACTGTTCCTAGACCAGTTAACCCACTGTTCCTAGACCAGTTAACCCCACTGTTCCTAGACCAGTTAACCCACTGTTCCTAGACCAGTTAACCCCACTGTTCCTAGACAGTTAACCCCACTGTTCCTAGACCAGTTAACCCACTGTTCCTAGACCAGTTAACCCACTGTTCCTAGACCAGTTAACCCCACTGTTCCTAGACCAGTTAACTGTTCAAGACCCACTGTTCCTAGACCAGTTAACCCCACTGTTCCTAGACCAGTTAACCCACTGTTCCTAGACCAGTTAACCCACTGTTCCTAGACCAGTTAACCCCACTGTTCCTAGACCAGTTAACCCCACTGTTCTAGACCAGTAACCCCACTGTTCCTAGACCAGCTAACCCACTGTTCCTAGACCAGTCTGTTCCTAGACCAGTTAACCCCACTGTTCCTAGACCAGTAACCCCATAGACCCACTGTTACATATACCAGTTAACCCCACTGTTCCTAGGACTCAGTTAACCCAGGTCAATCTGAAACGTTCCCAACAGCAAAACCCCAGTCAGCGTATGTTACAAGTGAACCCCAGTTGACAGTTAACCCACCGTTACAGTGAGCTAACCCCACAGTGAGCTGGGTAACCCCAGTGAGCTGGGTACAGTGAACCCCACAGTGAGCTGGGTACAGTGAGCTGTTCCTAGACCAGTAAGCTGGTTCCAGTGAGCTGGGTACAGTGAGTTGGTTAACCCCACTGAGCTAGACCAGTGAGCTGTACAGTGAGCTGGTTAACCCCAGTGTTCCTAGACCAGTAAGCTGGTACAGTGAGCTGGGTAACCCAGTGAGCTGGGACCAGTAGACATCATAGCAGTTGGGTACAGTGAGCTGTTACAGTGAGCTGGGTACAGTGAGTTTACAGTGAGCTGGTTACAGTGAGTTGGGTACAGTGAGCTGGGTACAGTGAGCTGGGTACAGTGAGTTGGGTACAGTGAGCTGGGTACAGTGAGCTGGGTACAGTGAGCTGGGTACAGTGAGCTGGGTACAGTGAGCTGGGTACAGTGAGTTGGGTGACAGTGAGCTGGTTACAGTGAGCTGGGTACAGTGAGTTGGGTACAGTGAGCTGGGTACAGTGAGCTGGGTACAGTGAGCTGGGTACAGTGAGTTGGTTACAGTGAGCTGGGTACAGTGAGCTGGGTACAGTGAGCTGGTTACAGTGAGTTGGGTACAGTGAGCTGGGTACAGTGAGCTGGGTACAGTGAGCTGGGTACAGTGAGCTGGGTACAGTGAGTTGGGTACAGTGAGCTGGGTACAGTGAGCTGGGTACAGTGAGCTGGGTACAGTGAGTTGGGTACAGTGAGCTGGGTACAGTGAGCTGGGTACAGTGAGCTGGGTACAGTGAGTTGGGTACAGTGAGCTGGGTACAGTGAGCTGGGACAGTGAGCTGGGTACAGTGAGTTGGGTACAGTGAGCTGGGTACAGTGAGCTGGGTACAGTGAGTTGGGTACAGTGAGCTGGGTACAGTGAGCTGGGTACAGTGAGTTGGGTACAGTGAGCTGGGTACAGTGAGCTGGGTACAGTGAGCTGGGTACAGTGAGCTGGGTACAGTGAGCTGGGTACAGTGAGTTGGTTACAGTGAGTTGGTTACAGTGAGCTGGGTACAGTGAGTTGGTTACAGTGAGCTGGGTACAGTGAGTTGGGTACAGTGAGCTGGTTACAGTGAGCTGGGTACAGTGAGCTGGTTACAGTGAGCTGGGTACAGTGAGTTGGGTACAGTGAGCTGGTTACAGTGAGTTGGGTACAGTGAGCTGGTTACAGTGAGTTGGTTACAGTGAGCTGGGTACAGTGAGCTGGGTACAGTGAGCTGGTTACAGTGAGCTGGGTACAGTGAGTTGGGTACAGTGAGCTGGTTACAGTGAGTTGGGTACAGTGAGCTGGTTACAGTGAGCTGGGTACAGTGAGCTGGGTACAGTGAGCTGGTTACAGTGAGCTGGTTACAGTGAGCTGGGTACAGTGAGCTGGGTACAGTGAGCTGGGTACAGTGAGCTGGGTACAGTGAGTTGGGTACAGTGAGCTGGGTACAGTGAGTTGGGTACAGTGAGTTGGGTACAGTGAGCTGGGTACAGTGAGCTGGGTACAGTGAGCTGGTTACAGTGAGTTGGGTACAGTGAGCTGGTTACAGTGAGCTGGTTACAGTGAGCTGGGTACAGTGAGCTGGGTACAGTGAGTTGGGTACAGTGAGCTGGGTACAGTGAGCTGGGTACAGTGAGCTGGGTACAGTGAGCTGGGGTGACAGTGAGCTGGGTACAGTGAGTTGGGTACAGTGAGCTGGGTACAGTGAGCTGGGTACAGTGAGTTGGGTACAGTGAGCTGGGTACAGTGAGCTGGGTACAGTGAGCTGGTTACAGTGAGCTGGGTACAGTGAGCTGGGTACAGTGAGCTGGGTACAGTGAGTTGGGTACAGTGAGCTGGGTACAGTGAGTTGGGTACAGTGAGCTGGGTACAGTGAGCTGGGTACAGTGAGTTGGGTACAGTGAGCTGGGTACAGTGAGCTGGGTACAGTGAGTTGGGTACAGTGAGCTGGGTACAGTGAGCTGGGTACAGTGAGCTGGGTACAGTGAGCTGGGTACAGTGAGCTGGGTACAGTGAGCTGGGTACAGTGAGCTGGTTACAGTGAGCTGGTTACAGTGAGCTGGGTACAGTGAGCTGGGTACAGTGAGCTGGGTACAGTGAGCTGGATTTTACAGTGAGCTGGGTACAGTGAGCTGGGTACAGTGAGCTGGTTACAGTGAGCTGGGTACAGTGAGCTGGGTACAGTGAGCTGGGTACAGTGAGCTGGGTACAGTGAGCTGGGTGCAGTCAGGACAACTTATCTGGAAAAACAAATAACACAAATGATTCAAGATAGACTGAAAAGCATTTAAACATTTTCATCAATCTTCAAAATATATCTTTACATTCCCTCCAGAACATAGAAGGAATAGAACAGAATGTCTCACCATATTAGTTAAGGTGGTAAATTATCGTTTAATGGCGTCAGACCGAGGCTCTGCATCTGTCCTCGTGCTCCTAGACCTTCGTGCTGCTTTTGATACCATCGATCACCACATTCTTTTGGAGAGATTGGAAACCCAAATTGGTCTACACAGGACAAGTTCTGGCCTGGTTTAGGTCTTATCTGTCGGAAAGATATCAGTTTGTCTGGTGTGGATGGTTTGTCCTCATTTTACTCTGGACCCTGATCTCTCTTTTCCTCCAGAACATATCGAGAATATGTCAAGGGCAGCTTTGTCCATCTTTGTAACATTGCAAAAATTCTGAAAAGTTCTGTCTGAAAATGACACAGAAAAATGTATCCATGCTTTTGTCACTTCTAGATTAGACTACCGGCTACCCGGATAAAGCACTAAATAAACTTCAGTTAGTGCTGAATACGGCTGCTAGAATCTTGACTAGAACTACCAAAACCTCGATCACTGGCTTCCTGTTGACAAGAGTTGAAGGTTTATAGCCTTTCACTGGCTTCCTGTTAAGGCAAGTCATTGGCAGTTTTATTTCTAACCTACAAAATGCATTTTGGCTCTCTGATTTTGCACATACCTACACGTACGCTACGGTCACAGAAAGCCTCCTTACTTTTGTCACCCTAGAATTTCCTAAGCAAACAGCTGGAGATAGGGCTTTCTCTATAGAGCTCCATTCTTATGGAGCGGTCTGCCTACCCATGTGAGAGACACAGACTAGGTCTCGACCTTTAAGTCTTTATTGAAGACTCATATCTTCAGTAGGTCCTATGACTGAGTCTAGTCTGGCCCAGTGGGTCCTATGATTGAGTCTAGTCTGGCCCAGTGGGTCTGTAGTCTGGCCCAGTGGGTTCTATGATTGAGTCTAGTCTGGCCCAGTGGGTCTTTCTGGCCCAGTGGGTCCATTCTTATGGAGTCTAGTCTGGAGTCTAGTCTAGTCTGGCCCAGTGGGTCCTATGATTGAGTCTAGTCTGGCCCAGTGGTCCTGTGATTGAGTCTAGTCTGGCCCAGTGGGTCTGATGTTGGTGGCTAGTTGTCTAGTGATATTGGTGTCTAGCTGTAGACTAGTTGTCTAGTGATATTGGTGTCTAGTGATATTGGTGTCTGGCCTGTGGGCTATTGTTGTCTAGTGATATTGGTGTCTAGCTGTAGACTAGTTGTCTAGTGATATTGGTGTCTAGTGATATTGGTGTCTAGCTGTAGGCTAGTTGTCTAGTGATATTGGTGTCTAGTAATATTGGTGTCTATTGATTTTGGTGTCTAGTGATATTGGTGTCTAGTGATATTGGTGTCAAGCTGTAGTCTAGTTGTCTAGTGATATTGGTGTCTAGCTGTAGGCTAGTTGTCTAGTGATATTGGTGTCTAGCTGTTGTCTAGTGATATTGGTATCTAGCTGTAGGCTAGTTGTCTAGTGATATTGGGGTCAAGCTGTAGGCTAGTTGTCTAGTGATATTGTTGTCTAGCTGTAGGCTAGTTGTCTAGTGATATTGGTGTCTAGTTGTCTAGTGATATTGGTGTCTAGTTGTAGGCTAGTTGTCTAGTGATATTGGTGTCTAGCTGTAGGCTAGTTGTCTAGTGATATTGGTGTCTAGTGATGTTGGTGTCTAGGCTGTCTAGTGATATTGGTGTCTAGTTGTCTAGTGATATTGGTGTCTAGTTGTCTAGTGATATTGGTGTCTAGTGATATTGGTGTCTAGCTGTCTAGTGATATTGGTGTCTAGTTGTCTAGTGATATTGGTGTGGTGTCTAGTGAGTGATATTGGTGTCTATGTTGTCTAGTGATATTGGTGTCTAGTGATATTGGTGTCTAGCTGTCTAGTGATATTGGTGTCTAGTTGTCTAGTGATATTGGTGTCTAGTGATGTTGGTGTCTAGTTGTCTAGTGATATTGGTGTCTAGTGATATTGGTGTCTAGCTGTGGACTAGTTGTCTAGTGATATTGGTGTTTAGTGATTTTGGTGTCTAGTGATTTTGGTGTCTAGTGATATTGGTGTCTAGTGATATTGGTGTCTAGCTGTAGACTAGTTGTCTAGTGATATTGTCGACCATCATCAGTTGATCCAGGGAAATAAAAAATCTAATATCGATAGAAGATAATAAAGTTAAATAAATGCTCTGGTACTTCAGGCTATAGAATGGTACAGTGAACACCAATACCCACAATGCCCCTGGAAAACAAACCAATGAGCCTCTAAACAGCTGACTGACAAAATCAAACACTTAATAAATAGAATGAATTGGAATAAAGGCTTCTTTTTGTTTTAATCAAGGGCGCATGACAAACAACTGGCGAAAATGCGGAAGTGGTGGAAAGGAACATCTATGCGTTTTGAAAGGCGCTCAGCTGAGACCGAAATTTACTATTGAGTGGACAGTGCTGTCACGTCATAATAAATGGTTTAAACCATAACACAGATGTGGAGGGGTGTTCGTTTCATTTGGAAGTTTTTCTTGTAATATTTTATCACTGTAAAACATATTTACCACTCCATTTAAACAAATAAGAGACTGGTTAAATTAGCATTATTTAAGGGGGCTAACGAGGAGCGGAGCGGAGCCTCCCCCCCTCTCTGCTCCCATGCTTAATTCGCATCGTCATTGATCGCCTCCGTGGATCGATTTATACTTTTCTGACCTGTCCCAAAATCATTTGGCTTAGCTTGACGCGCATACAGTTAGGCACTTTTAGTTAAGGCTTACGCACTAATGCCAAATAGCCCTAACATAATGAAATAGAAAAACATCAATGTAGCCTATAGATCGATATACATTGCACAAGAATGAGACAGTTATGGATTTTTTAAGGTATTCTTTGATCTTCATTTACCGCCCGACCGCTCGCCTCCCGTCCGACCGCTCGCCTCACCGCCCTTCAACCAAACAATATTTAATGACCCGCCTTCTCCGCGGTTTGGACTGAGGTTATGAGTCAACATGCGCATCACTAGTGTGTGTGAGGAGTATTTGTGTGTGTTTTGCGTGTATCACTTGAGCAAAAACTTATTTCCTCTCTCTCCTCATCCCTCCCCTTCCCTCTCAGTTCTCTCCTCTTGTCCCTCCTCTCTCTCTCTCCTCTTCTCTCTCCTCTTGTATCTCCTCTCTATCCTCTCTCTCAATTTCAATTCAATTCAAGGGCTGTATTGTCATGGGAAACATGTGTTAACATTGCCAAAGCAAGTGAGGTAGACAACATACAAAGTGAATATATAAAGTGAAAAACAACAAAAATTAACAGTAAACATTACACATACAACAGTTTCAAAACAGTAAAGACATTACAAATGTCATATTATATATATATATATACACATACATATATACACAATGTACAAATAATTAAAGGACACAAGATAAAATAAATAAGCATAAATATGGGTTGTATTTACAATGGTGTTTGTTCTTCACTGGTTGCCCTTTTCTCGTGGCAACAGGTCACAAATCTTGCTGCTGTGATGGCACACTGTGGAATTTCACCCAGTAGGTATGGGAGTTTTTCAAAATTGGATATGTTTTCGAATTCTTTGTGGATCTGTGTGATCTGGGGGAAATATGTCTCTCTAATATGGTCATACATTGGGCAGGAGGTTAGGAAGTGCAGCTCAGTTTCCACCTCATTTTGTGGGCAGTGAGCACATAGCCTGTCTTCTCTTGAGAGCCATGTCTGCCTACGGCGGCCTTTCTCTCTCTCTCTCTCTCTCCTCTCTCTCTTCTCTTCTCTTCTCTCTCTCTCTCTCTCTCTTCTCTTCTCTATCCTCTCTCTCTCTCTCTCATCTCTCTCTCTTATCTCGCCCACCCTCGCTCCCTCCCGCCCAGTGTAAGGGCGTCCCTGGTTGGTTTCCATGGCTTGCCTTGCCGTAAAGTGAGGGAAAATGTCTGATTCCTGTCAGTGTTTCTATTCTTGATCCCGAACCAGGCGTTGTTCCGATATATCGCAAGAAGCATGGCTATTACAACCTTATACCAAGTTAAACACCACGCTGGGATGTGTTATTCTTCATCCAAGGGACTTTAACACGGGTAAGATGTCAAATATAGCCTAGTCTACAATGTAGTAAATCCGACGTAATAACGTTAGTGAGTATTCGGGTCGCTAGCTAACTTTATCTCACCAGGTACGTCCACTAAAAGCAGATGTGTAGATAAATTGTTGCTATTATTTTCCGACAAAAATGGCATTCATTTTTTACGTTTTAACGTTCTAACGTTCTTAGAACGTTGCCGATGTTGAAACAAAGTTGCGCCCTCGACGATCCAATGTTGTTGCCAGTTGCCACCCCGTCGATGTGTGTTGCTAGTTGGTACAAATTCCCTTGATGATGATGATGACTCAGTCACAGACAAGACACTGTAACATCTTCCTCACTCTAGCCTTTAGTTAGATGTTACCTGGCCTGTTCCACAATGTAATCTGGCCCAATCAAATCAAAATCAAATCAAATGTATTTATAAAGCCCTTCTTACATCAGCTGATATCTCAAAGTGCTGTACAGAAACCCAGCCTAAAACCCCCAAACAGCAAGCAATGCAGGTGTAGAAGCACAGTGGCTCGGAAAAACTCCATAGAAAGGCCAGAACCTAGGAAGAAACCTAGAGAGGAACCAGGCTATGAGGGGTGGCCAGTCCTCTTCTGGCTGTGCATGGTGGAGATTAGAAACCTAGAGAGGAACCAGGCTATGAGGGGTGGCCAGTCCTCTTCTGGCTGTGCCGGGTGGAGATTAGAAACCTAGAGAGGAACCAGGCTATGGGGGGTGGCCAGTCCTCTTCTGGCTGTGCCGGGTGGAGATTAGAAACCGAGAGAGGAACCAGGCTATGAGGGGTGGCCAGTCCTCTTCTGGCTGTGCCTGGTGGAGATTAGAAACCTAGAGAGGAACCAGGCTATGAGGGGTGGCCAGTCCTCTTCTGGCTGTGCCGGGTGGAGATTAGAAACCGAGAGAGGAACCAGGCTATGAGGGGTGGCCAGTCCTCTTCTGGCTGTGCCGGGTGGAGATTAGAAACCTAGAGAGGAACCAGGCTATGAGGGGTGGCCAGTCCTCTTCTGGCTGTGCCGGGTGGAGATTAGAAACCTAGAGAGGAACCAGGCTATGAGGGGTGGCCAGTCCTCTTCTGGCTGTGCCAGGTGGAGATTCTAACCTCTCCTGGGCCAGTCATTGGCCCAGGAGAATGAGCTGACAGCCTATGTCTGTAGAGTTTAAACTATGTACAATACAAGACAGTCATCATACATGATATAGGCAGTGGAAGTCACCATCACAACGACCCTGTCTGTCTGTCTGTCTGTCTGTCTGTCTGTCTGTCTGTCTGTCTGTCTGTCTGTCTGTCTGTCTGTCTGTCTGTCTGTCTGTCTAGTCTAACTAACCCAGTCTGTCTGTCTGTCTGTCTGTCTGTGTGTCTAGTCTAACTAACCCAGTCTGTCTGTGTGTGTGTCTATAGGCCGAGTCTAAACTAACCCAGTCTGTGTGTCTAGTCTAAACTAACCCAGTCTGTCTGTGTGTCTAGTCTAAACTAACCCAGTCTGTCTGTGTGTCTCCTGTCCCCAGGTGCCTCCCTATCAGAGCCATGTCACTGGGCAGCAGGGGAAGCAGTAGCAGCAGCGGAGGTAGAGGTGTCAACCTCCCAGTGGAGGTGTGGCGTGTGGTCCTGGCCTACCTCCCCCTCCCAGAGCTGGGCCGTTGCAGCCTGGTGTGCAGGGCCTGGAGAGAGCTGATCCTCTCCCTGGATAACACCCGTTGGAGACAGCTCTGCCTGGGCCTGCCCGAGTGTCCTCGACACCCCAACTGGCCCAGGTACTGAAGTGGAGATGGACGTTCTCTGAACTACGAAAGGTCCTCGTTGACATTCTCTAACCCCCGTGTGTCTCTCTGTCTGTCCCCCCCCCCCCAGCCGACCCCACCTGGAGCCCTCATCCTGGAGAGAAGCCCTGAGACAGCACGCCATCGCCAGTCGTACCTGGTCCCGCCACGCCCACCCTGAGCTCCAGCCCTCCGCCTGCCTTCACCTGTTCCGCCGGAGGAAGGAGAGGAGGGTGTGGCAGGTGGGGTCGGGGCTGGAGCTGGAGACGCTGAGGGGGGCGTTGGGGGTCGCTGGGTCGTACGACCGGGTGGTACTGCACCCCGGGGTGTATGAGGAGCAGGCAGAGTTGGTGCTGAAGGTGATACCTGTTAGTATCTGTTAATGCCTGTTAGTACCTGTTAGTATCTGTTAATACCTGTTAGTATCTGTTAGTATCTGTTAGTACCTGTTAGTACCTGTTAGTATCTGTTAATACCTGTTAGTATCTGTTAATACCTGTTAGTATCTGTTAGTATCTGTTAATGCCTGTTAGTACCTGTTAGTATCTGTTAATATCTGTTAATATCTGTCAATATCTGTTAGTATCTGTTAGTATCTGTTAATATCTGTTAATATCTGTTAGTATCTGTTAATATATTAGTACCTTAATGCCTGTTAGTACCTGTTAATATCTGTTAGTATCTGTTAATATATTAGTATGTTAATGCCTGTTAGTACCTGTTAGTATCTGTTAATACCTGTTAGTACCTGTTAGTATCTGTTAATGCCTGTTAGTATCTGTTAGTATCTATCAATATCTGTTAGTATCTGTTAATATCTGTTAGTATCTGTTAATATCTGTTAATATATTAGTACCTTAATGCCTGTTAGTATCTGTTAGTATCTGTTAATATCTGTTAATATATTAGTACGTTAATGCCTGTTAGTATCTGTTAGTATCTGTTAATGCCTGTTAGTATCTGTTAGTACCTGTTAGTATCGGTTAATGCCTGTTAGTACCTGTTAGTATCTGTTAATGCCTGTTAGTATCTGTTAATATCTGTTAGTATCTGTTAATATCTGTTAATATATTAGTACCTTAATGCCTGTTAGTATCTGTTAATGCCTGTTAGTATCTGTTAATACCTGTTAGTATCTGTTAATATCTGTTAATATCTGTCAATATCTGTTAATATCTGTTAGTATCTGTTAGTATCTGTTAATATCTGTTAATATATTAGTACCTTAATGCATGTTAGTATCTGTTAGTATCTGTTAATGCCTGTTAGTATCTGTTAGTACCTGTTAGTATCTGTTAATGCCTGTTAGTATCTGTTAGTATCTATCAATATCTGTTAGTATCTGTTAATATCTGTTAGTATCTGTTAATATCTGTTAATATATTAGTACCTTAATGCCTGTTAGTATCTGTTAATATATTAGTACATTAATATCTGTTAGTATCTGTTAGTATCTGTTAATATCTGTTAGTATCTGTTAATATCTGTTAATATCTGTTAGTATCTGTTAATATCTGTTAGTATCTGTTAGTATCTGTTAGTATCTGTTAGTATCTGTTAATATCTGTTAGTATCTGTTAATATCTGTTAATGCCCATTAGTATATGTTAGTATCTGTTAATGCCTGTTAGTACCTGTTAGTATCTGTTAATATCTGTTAATATCTGTTGGTATCTGTTAATATCTGTTAATATCTGTTAATACATTAGTATCTTAATATCTGTTAGTATCTGTTAATATCTGTTAATATGTTAATATATTAGTATCTTAATATCTGTTCATATTTGTTAGTATCTGTTAATATATTAGTACCTTAATGTCTGTTAGTATCTGTTAATATATTAGTACCTTAATGCCTGTTAGTATCTGTTAATATCTGTTAGTATCTGTTAATATCTGTTAGTATCTGTTAATATCTGTTAGTATCTGTTAATATATTAGTACCTTAATGCCTTTTAGTATCTGTTAATATCTGTTAGTATCTGTTAATATCTGTTAATATATGTTAATATCTGTTACTATCTGTTAATATCTGTTAGTATCTGTTAATATCTGTTAATGTCTGTTAGTATCTGTTAGTATCTGTTAATATATTAGTACCTTAATGTCTGTTAGTATCTGTTAGTATCTGTTAATATATTAGTACCTTAATGCCTGTTAGTATCTGTTAATATCTGTTAGTATCTGTTAGTATCTGTTAGTGTCTGTTAATATCTGTTAGTATCTGTTAATATCTGTTAGTATATGTTACTATCTGTTAATATCTGTTAATATATTAGTGTCTGTTAATATCTTTTAGTATCATGTATTGTAATAAGATCTGCAATTTGATAGATGAAAATATTGACCTTTGACCCTGCCAGGTGCCTGTGGAGGTGGTGGGGTTAGGGAGGCTGGGGGACGTGGCTCTCCTGGTCAGTCTGGAGCAGCAGTGTCCCACAGCCAGGCTGTCCAACCTGGTCTTCATGCCTGCATGGTTCTCCTCCGTTGTATACAAGGTACATCCAATCAGATCACATTGTATACAAGGTACATCCAATCAGATCACATTTAGATCTCCCTCCTCCCTACCCTCCCTCTCCCTATACAAGGTACATCCAATCAGATCACATTTCGATCTCCCTCCTCCCTACCCTCCCTCTCCCTATACAAGGTACATCCAATCAGATCACATTTCGATCTCCCTCCTCCCTACCCTCCCTCCCCCTATACAAGGTACATCCAATCAGATCACATTTAGATCTCCCTCCTCCCTACCCTCCCTCTCCCAATACAAGGTACGTCCAATCAGATCACATTTAGATCTCCCTCCTCCCTACCCTCCCTCTCCCTATACAAGGTACATCCAATCAGATCACATTTAGAAAACCCTTTTTACAACAGAATATGTGACAGTCCCTCTCCCTCCTCCTGCCTTCTACCTCCTCCCTCCTCCTCCTGCCCTCTACCTCCTCCCTCTCCCTATACAAGGCACATCCAATCAGATCACATTGAGATCTCCCCCCTCCCTACCCTCCCTCTCCCTATACAAGGTACATCCAATCAGATCACATTTAGAAAACCCTTTTTACAACAGAACAGAATGTGACAGTCCCTCTCCCTCCTCCTGCCTTCTACCTCCTCCCTCCTCCTCCTGCCCTCTACCTCCTCCTGCCCTCTACCTCCTCCCTCCCACTCCTACCCTCTACCTCCTCCCTCCTCCTCCTGCCCTCTACCACCTCCCTGCCCTCTACCTCCTCCTGCCCTCTACCTCCTCCCCCCCTCCTGCCCTCTACCTCCTCCCTACCCCCTACCTCCTGCCCTCTCCCTCCTCCTTCCTCCTCCTGCCCTCTACCTCCTCCCTCTACCTCCTCCTTCATCCTCCTGCCCTCTACCTCCTCCTTCCTCCTCCTGCCCTCTACCTCCTCCCTCTACCTCCTCCTTCATCCTCCTGCCCTCTACCTCCTCCTTCATCCTCCTGCCCTCTACCTCCTCCTTCACCCTCCTGCCCTCTACCTCCTCCCTTTCTCTCCTACCCTCTACTCCCTCCTCCCTCCACCTCCTACCCTCTACATCCTCCCTCCTCCTCTTACCCTCTACTCCCTCCTGCCCTCCACCTCCTGCCCTCCTACCCCTACCCTCTACATCCTCCTGCCCTCCACCTCCTGCCCTCTACATCCTCCTACCCTCTCCCTCCTACCCTCTACTCCCTCCTCCCCCTCCTGCCCTCTACCTCCTCCCTACCCCCTACCTCCTGCCCTCTCCCTCCTCCTTCCTCCTCCTGCCCTCTACCTCCTCCCTCTACCTCCTCCTTCATCCTCCTGCCCTCTACCTCCTCCTTCCTCCTCCTGCCCTCTACCTCCTCCCTCTACCTCCTCCTTCATCCTCCTGCCCTCTACCTCCTCCTTCACCCTCCTGCCCTCTACCTCCTCCCTTTCTCTCCTACCCTCTACTCCCTCCTCCCCTCCACCTCCTACCCTCTACATCCTCCCTCCTCCTCTTACCCTCTACTCCCTCCTGCCCTCCACTTCCTGCCCTCCTACTCCTACCCTCTACATCCTCCTGCCCTCCACCTCCTGCCCTCTACATCCTCCTACCCTCTCCCTCCTACCCTCTACTCCCTCCTGCCCTCCACCTCCTGCCCTCTACATCCTCCTGCCCTCTATCTCCTCCCTCTCCCTCCTACCCTCTACCTCCTCCCTCCTCCTCCTGCCCTCTACATCCTCCTGCCCTCCACCTCCTGCCCTCTACATCCTCCTGCCCTCTATCTCCCTCCTTCTCCTCCCTACCCTCTACCTCCTCCCTCCTCCTCCTGCCCTCTACATCCTCCCTGCCCTCTACATCCTCCCTCTCCCCTCCTACCCTCTACCTCCTCCCTCCCTCCTCCTACCCTCTACCTCCCCCCTCCACCTCCTGCCCTCTACATCCTCCTGCCCCTCTCCCTCCTACCCTCTACATCCTCCTACCCTCTACCTCCTCCCTCTCCCCTCCCCTGCCCTCCTCCCTCCCTCCTCCTCCCACCCTCCCTCCCTCCACCTCCTACCCTCTACTCCCTCCGGCCCTCCACCTCCTGCCCTCTACATCCTCCTGCCCTCTCCCCTCTCCCTCCACCCAGACGTCGTCAGGTCATGTCCAGTTGGACAACTGTAATTTCGAGCTCAGCTGCAGATCCGGGCCAGGAACCTGCCACGCCCGCTTCTGTTCATTCTCACAGGAAGCTCACCCACTTCCTGGGCGTGGCCCTCAGCCTGTTGGATAGCTGTGATTTCTCAGGAAGTGATTGGCGTCCGTGACAGGTTGATGGCGCTCCAGTGATGGAGGCGGAACTGGAAGCCTGTAAACACTTAGCCTCTCTAGGCTTGAATCACCACATCCTGGACCTCGCCTGGGAGCGGTAGCCCAGCTAGGGACACCTTGGACGGGCATTCAGGAGCCACACAGCCCCCTGGGGCTACCATCACCCTGGAGGACTGGGAGCAAAGGAAACGGAGAGCAGGAGGAGAGGAGGAAGGGAAGGAAGGAAGGGGAGGAAGGAGTGTGTCAGGATACTGTGATTGAGGACGGCTGGAGCGGCAGCGCTCCTGAGGCGAGGAAGGGAAGAGGAGGGAAAAGGAGAGGGAAGGTTCAGGACAAGGCAATAACAGTGTAAACTACAGACTGGCCCATTCCTGTCTGGCTCTCTCATCTCCTCAGGCCAACCAGGGGGCGTCTCCCGGCTTCCCTCGCTTTGACCCCTGGTAAGGGAGGCAGCCGAGAGCTCCGACGCGACCCGGGGCCCAGGCGTTGATCGAGACGGTGCAGGGGTGCGTGCTGAGGCGCTGCCTGTTTCGGGACGGCAAGGGGCGGTGTGCACGTGTGTAACCACGGAAACGCCAGGTTGGAAAGAAGCATGTTCGGGGCTGACCTATGCCGTGGCGCTGCATCAGAAGCATACGGTAACCAGATGGGCTGCCCGATCTGATATGATGGGTTGGTTGATTGGTTGATGGTTGATTGATTGATTGGTTGATGGGTTGATTGATGGGTTGGTTGATTGGTTGATGGGTTGATTGGGTTGGTTGATTGGTTGATGGGTTGATTGATGGGTTGGTTGATTGGTTGATGGGTTGATGGATTCATTGATTGGTGGTTGGTTGTTGAGGTTGATGGGTTTGTTGATGGAATTTGGTTGATTGGTTGATGGGTTTGTTGATGGGTTGGCGAACTTTGTTGATGGGTTGATTGATTGATTGATTGGTTGCAGTTTGGTTGGTTGGTTGATGGGTTGGTTGGTTGATGGGTTTGTTGATGGGTTGGTTGTTGATGGGTTTGGATGGGTTGGTTGGTTGATGGTTGATTGATTTGTTTGTTGATGGGTTGGTTTGTTGATGGGTTGGTTGATGGGTTTGTTGATGGGTTGGTTTGTTGATGGGTTGGGATTTGTTTGTTGATGGGTTGGTTGGGTTGGTTGATGGGTTGGTTGATTGATGGGTTGGTTGATGGGTTTGTTGATGGGTTGTTGATTGATGGGTTGGTTTGGTTTGGTTTTGTTGATGGGTTGGTTTGTTGATGGGTTGGGTTGGTTGTTGTTGATGTTGGTTGGTTGGTTGATGGGTTGGTTTGTTGATAGGTTGGTTTGTTGATGGAGTTGGTTTTGTTGATGGGTTGGTTGATGGATTGGTTGATGGGTTGGTTTGTTGATTTGGTTTGTTGATGGTTTGTTGATGGGTTGGTTTTTGGTTGATGGAGTTTGGTTGATTTGGTTGGTTGGTTTGGTTTTTGTTGATGGGTTGGTTGGTTGGGTTTGTTGGTTGATGGGTTGGTTGGTTGATGGGATTTGGTTGATTGATTGATGGGTTTGTTGATGGGTTGGTTGGATGGGTTTGTTGATGGGTTGGTTGATTGATGGGTTGGTTTGTTGATGGGTTGGTTGGTTGATGGGTTGGTTTGTTGATGGGTTGGTTGATGGGTTGGTTGGTGGGTTGGTTGATGGGTTGGTTGGTTGGTGGGTTTGTTGATGGGTTGGTTGGTTGGTTGATGGGTTGGTTGGTTGATGGGTTGGTTGATGGGTTGGTTTGTTGATGGGTTGGTGGGTTGATGGGTTGGTTGGTTGATGGGTTGGTTGGTTGATGGGTTGGTTGGTTGATGGGTTGGTTGGTTGATGGGTTTGTTGATGGGTTGGTTGGTTGATGGGTTGGTTTGTTGATGGGTTGGTTTGTTGATGGGTTGGTTGGTTGATGGGTTGGTTGGTTGATGGGTTGGTTTGTTGATGGGTTGGTTGGTTGATGGGTTGGTTTGTTGATGGGTTGGTGGGTTGATGGGTTGATTGGTGGGTTGGTTGGTTGATGGGTTGGTTGGTTGATGGGTTGGTTGGTTGATGGGTTGGTTGGTGGGTTGGTTGATGGGTTGGTTGGTTGATGGGTTGGTTGGTTGATGGGTTGGTTTGTTGATGGGTTGGTTGGTTGATGGGTTGGTTGGTTGATGGGTTGGTTGGTTGATGGGTTGGTTTGTTGATGGGTTGGTTGGTTGATGGGTTGGTGGGTTGATGGGTTGGTTGGTTGATGGGTTGGTTGGTTGATGGGTTGGTGGGTTGATGGGTTGGTTGGTTGGTTGGTTGGTTGGTGGGTTGGTTGGTTGGTTGGTTGGTTGGTTGGTGGGTTGGTTGATGGGTTGGTTGGTTGATGGGTTGGTTGGTTGATGGGTTGGTTGGTTGATTGGTTGGTTGGTTGATGGGTTGGTTGGTTGATGGGTTGGTTGGTTGATGGGTTGGTTGATGGGTTGGTTGATGGGTTGGTTGGTTGATGGGTTGGTTGATGGGTTGGTTGGTTGATGGGTTGGTTGGTTGATGGGTTGGTTGGTTGATGGGTTGGTTTGTTGATGGGTTGGTTGGTTGATGGGTTGGTTGGTTGATGGGTTGGTTGGTTGATGGGTTGGTTGGTTGATGGGTTGGTTGGTTGGTTGATGGGTTGGTTGGTTGGTTGATGGGTTGGTTGATGGGTTGGTTGGTTGATGGGTGGGTTGGTTGATGGGTGGGTTGGTTGATGGGTTGGTTGATGGGTTGGTTGATGGGTTGGTTGATGGGTTGGTTGGTTGATGGGTTGGTTGATGGGTTGGTTGGTTGATGGGTTGGTTGGTTGATGGGTTGGTTGGTTGGTTGATGGGTTGGTTGGTTGATGGGTTGGTTGATGGGTTGGTTGATGGGTTGGTTGATGGGTTGGTTTGTTGATGGGTTGGTTGATGGGTTGGTTGGTTGATGGGTTGGTTGGTTGATGGGTTTGTTGGTTGATGGGTTGGTTGGTTGATGGGTTGGTTGGTTGATGGGTTGGTTGATGGGTTGGTTGGTTGATGGGTTTGTTGATGGGTTGGTTTGTTGATGGGTTGGTTGGTTGATGGGTTGGTTGGTTGGTTGATGGGTTGGTTGATGGGTTTGTTGGTTGATGGGTTGGTTGGTTGATGGGTTGGTTTGTTGATGGGTTGGTTGATGGGTTGGTTGATGGGTTGGTTGGTTGATGGGTTGGTTTGTTGATGGGTTGATGGGTTGGTTGGTTGATGGGTTGGTTGGTTGATGGGTTGGTTGGTTGATGGGTTGGTTGGTTGATGGGTTGGTTGATGGGTTGGTTGGTTGATGGGTTGGTTGGTTGATGGGTTGGTTGGTTGATGGGTTGGTTGGTTGATGGGTTGGTTGGTTGATGGGTTGGTTGGTTGATGGGTTGGTTGATGGGTTGGTTGGTTGATGGGTTGGTTGGTTGATGGGTTGGTTGGTTGATGGGTTGGTTGGTTGATGGGTTGGTTGATGGGTTGGTTGGTTGATGGGTTGGTTGGTTGATGGGTTGGTTTGTTGATGGGTTGGTTGGTTGATGGGTTGGTTGGTTGATGGGTTGGTTGATGGGTTGGTTGTTGGGTTGGTTGGTTGATGGGTTGGTTTGTTGATGGGTTGGTTGGTTGATGGGTTGGTTTGTTGATGGGTTGGTTGGTTGATGGGTTGGTTGATGGGTTGGTTGGTTGATGGGTTGGTTGATGGGTTGGTTGATGGGTTGGTTGGTGGGTTGGTTGGTTGATGGGTTGGTTGATGGGTTGGTTGGTTGATGGGTTGGTTGGTTGATGGGTTGGTTGGTTGATGGGTTGGTTTGTTGATGGGTTGGTTGATTGATGGGTTGGTTTGTTGATGGGTTGGTTGGTTGATGGGTTGGTTGGTGGGTTGGTTGGTTGGTTGGTTGGTTGATGGGTTGGTTGGTGGGTTGGTTGGTTGGTGGGTTGGTTGATGGGTTGGTTGATGGGTTGGTTGATGGGTTGGTTGGTTGATGGGTTGGTTGATGGGTTGGTTGGTTGATGGGTTGGTTGATGGGTTGGTTGATGGGTTGGTGGGTTGATGGGTTGGTTGATGGGTTGGTTGATGGGTTGGTGGGTTGGTTGGTTGATGGGTTGGTTGGTTGATGGGTTGGTTGGTTGATGGGTTGGTTGGTTGATGGGTTGGTTGGTTGATGTATTGGTTGGTTGATGGGTTGGTTGATGGGTTGGTTGGTTGATGGGTTGGTTGGTTGATGGGTTGGTTGATGGGTTGGTTGGTTGATGGGTTGGTTGGTTGATGGGTTGGTTGGTTGGTTGATGGGTTGGTTGATGGGTTGGTTGATGGGTTGGTTGATGGGTTGGTTGATGGGTTGGTTTGTTGATGGGTTGGTTGATGGGTTTGTTGATGGGTTGGTTGGTTGATGGGTTGGTTGGTTGATGGGTTTGTTGGTTGATGGGTTGGTTGGTTGATGGGTTGGTTGGTTGATGGGTTGGTTGGTTGATGGGTTGGTTGATGGGTTGGTTGGTTGATGGGTTTGTTGATGGGTTGGTTTGTTGATGGGTTGGTTGGTTGATGGGTTGGTTGGTTGATGGGTTGGTTGATGGGTTTGTTGGTTGATGGGTTGGTTGGTTGATGGGTTGGTTTGTTGATGGGTTGGTTGATGGGTTGGTTGGTTGATGGGTTGGTTTGTTGATGGGTTGGTTGGTTGATGGGTTGGTTGGTTGATGGGTTGGTTGGTTGATGGGTTGGTTGGTTGATGGGTTGGTTGATGGGTTGGTTGATGGGTTGGTTGGTTGGTGGGTTGGTTTGTTGATGGGTTGGTTGGTTGATGGGTTGGTTGGTTGATGGGTTGGTTTGTTGATGGGTTGGTTGGTTGATGGGTTGGTTGATGGGTTGGTTGGTTGATGGGTTGGTTGGTTGATGGGTTGGTTGGTTGATGGGTTGGTTGGTTGTTGGGTTGGTTGATGGGTTGGTTGGTTGGTGGGTTGGTTGGTTGGTGGGTTGGTTGGTTGGTGGGTTGGTTGGTTGATGGGTTGGTTGGTTGATTGGTTGGTTGGTGGGTTGGTTGGTTGGTTGGTTGATGGGTTGGTTGGTTGGTGGGTTGGTTGGTTGATGGGTTGGTTGGTTGCTGGGTTGGTTTGTTGCTGGGTTGGTTGGTTGATGGGTTGGTTGATGGGTTGGTTGGTTGATGGGTTGGTTGATGGGTTGGTTGATGGGTTGGTTGGTTGATGGGTTGGTTGATGGGTTGGTTGGTTGATGGGTTGGTTGGTTGATGGGTTGGTTGGTTGATGGGTTGGTTTGTTGATGGGTTGGTTGATTGATGGGTTGGTTTGTTGATGGGTTGGTTGGTTGATGGGTTGGTTGATGGGTTGGTTGGTTGATGGGTTGGTTGATGGGTTGGTTGATGGGTTGGTTGGTTGATGGGTTGGTTGATGGGTTGGTTGATGGGTTGGTTGATGGGTTGGTTGGTTGATGGGTTGGTTGATGGGTTGGTTGGTTGATGGGTTGGTTGATGGGTTGGTGGGTTGATGGGTTGGTTGATGGGTTGGTTGATGGGTTGGTTTGTTGATGGGTTGGTTGGTTGATGGGTTGGTTGGTTGATGGGTTGGTTGGTTGATGGGTTGGTTGGTTGATGGGTTGGTTGGTTGATGTATTGGTTGGTTGATGGGTTGGTTGATGGGTTGGTTGGTTGATGGGTTGGTTGGTTGATGGGTTGGTTGATGGGTTGGTTGATGGGTTGGTTGGTTGATGGGTTGGTTGATGGGTTGGTTGATGGGTTGGTTGATGGGTTGGTGGGTTGATGGGTTGGTTGGTTGATGGGTTGGTTGGTTGATGGGTTGGTTGGTTGATGGGTTGGTTGGTTGGTTGATGGGTTGGTTGGTTGGTTGGTTGGTTGATGGGTTGGTTGGTTGATGGGTTGGTTGGTTGATGGGTTGGTTGGTTGATGGGTTGGTTGGTTGATGGATTGGTTGGTTGGTTGGTTGATGGGTTGGTTGGTTGGTTGATGGGTTGGTTGGTTGATGGGTTGGTTGGTTGATGGGTTGGTTGGTTGATCTGGGTTTGGTTGGTTGTGTGGTTGGTTGGTTGGTTGATGGGTTGGTTGGTTGGTTGATGGGTTGGTTGGTTGATGGGTTGAATTTAGTTGGTGGTTGGTTGGTTGGTTGATGGGTTGGTTGGTTGATGGGTTGGTTGGTTGATGGGTTGGTTGGTTGATGGGTTGGTTGGTTGATGGGTTGGTTGTTGATGGGTTGGTCGGTTGATGTATATATCCTCCTTAACTGAATGTGTTTAGATAGTAATGTACACTAATGCCAAAAGGTTTAGACCCCATAGTCATTCCAGGGTTTTACATTGTAGATAATAGTGAAGATATCAACACTATGAAATAACACATATGGAATCATGTTGTAACCAAAAAAGTGTTAAACAAATCAAAATATATTTTATATTTGAGATTCTTCAAATAGCCACCCTTTGCCTTGATGACAGCTTTGCACACTCTTGCAATGTATTCCCATTGGTGTGTGTATTTTTGCGTGTGTGTGTGTGTGTGTGTGTGTGTGTGTGTGTGTGTGTGTGTGTGTGTGTGTGTGTGTGTGTGTGTGTGTGTGTGTGTGTGTTCCAGGACAGATGTTCGTAATGAGGTGTGTGAGTGTCGTGGCGCTGGCGTGTTCCTCCGTCTGTCGTCTCAGGGTCTGATCGCTGACAACAGCACATCCACTCCAACGGGAGGCGGCTCGACATCCGCAAGGGGGCGGACATTATCCTGGTAGTTCTATTCATTCTATTTCACATCTCTGATGATCATATCTGTCCTGTTAATCTCTGATGTCATCATATCTGTCCTGGTTCATCTCTGATGTCATCATATCTGTCCTGTTCATCTCTGATGTCATCACATCATCCTGCATCTCTGATGTCATCATATCTGTCCTGTTCATCTCTGATGTCATCATATCTGTCCTGTTCATCTCTGATGTCATCATATCTGTCCTGTTAATCTCTGATGTCATCACATCTGTCCTGTTAATCTCTGATGTCATCACATCTGTCCTGTTAATCTCTGATGTCATCATATCTGTCCTGTTCATCTCTGATGTCATTATCTGTCCTGTTCATCTCTGATGTCATCATATCTGTCCTGTTCATCTCTGATGTCATCACATCTGTCCTGTTCATCTCTGATGTCATCATATCTGTCCTGTTCATCTCTGATGTCATCATATCTGTCCTGTTCATCTCTGATGTCATCTTATCTGTCCTGTTAATCCTGATGTCATCACATCTGTCCTGTTAATCTGATGTCATCACATCTGTCCTGTTAATCTCTGATGTCATCATATCTGTCCTGTTCATCTCTGATGTCATCACATTCGTCCTGTTCATCTCTGGTGTCATCATATCTGTCCCTGTTCGTCTCTGATGTCATCACATCTGTCCTGTTCATCTCTGATGTCATCATATCTGTCCTGTTCATCTCTGATGTCATCATATCTGTCCCTGTTCATCTCTGATGTCATCATATCTGTCCCTGTTCATTCTCTGATGTCATCATATCTGTCCTGTTCATCTCTGATGTCATCATATCTGTCCTGTTCAAATCTCTGATGTCATCATATCTGTCCTGTTCATGATGTCATCATATTCGTCCTCTTCATCTCTGATGTCATCATATCTGTCCTGTTCATCTCTGATGTCATCACATCTGTCCTGTTCATCTCTGATGTCATCATATCTGTCCTGTTAATCTCTGATGTTATCACATCTGTCCTGTTAATCTCTGATGTCATCACATCTGTCCTGTTCATCTCGATGTCATCACATCTGTCCTGTTATCCCTGATGTCATCATATTCTGTCCTGTTATCTCGATGTCATCACATCTGTCCTGTTCATCTCTGATGTCATCATATCTGTCCTGTTCATCTCTGATGTCATCTAATCTGTCCTGTTAATCTCTGATGTCATCACATCTGTCCTGTTCATCTCTGATGTCATCACATCTGTCCTGTTCATCTCTGTGTCATCATATCTGTCCTGTTCATCTCTGATGTCATCACATCTGTCCTGTTCGTCTCACTAGTGAACTGTGGCATTTTCCTCTCTACACAGCAACTTGTCAAATGGGTGTCAAATCATATCTGTCTTTCATCTGGTAGAAGTTACAGGACATGGTGATGTCAACCAAATAACAACTCTCAACTCTTCTCTCTCTCTCTCTCTCTCTCTCTCTCTCTCTCTCTCTCTCTCTCTCTCTCTCTCTCTCTCTCTCTCTCTGTCTCTCTCTCTCTCTCTGTCTCTGTCTCTGCTCTCTGTCTCTCTCTCTGTCTCTCTCTGTCTCTCTCTCTCTGTCTCTCTCGTGTATGTCTCACTCTCTCTCTCTCTCTCTGTGTATGTCTCACTCTCTCTCTCTCTCTCTCTCTCTGTGTATGTCTCACTCTCTGTGTATGTCTCACTCTCTCTCTCTCTCTCGTGTCTCTCTCTCTGTATCTCTGTCTCCACTCTCTCTCTCTCTCTCTCTCTGCTCTGCTCTGTCTCTCTCTCTCTCTCTCTCTCTCTCTCTCTCTCTGCTCTCTCTCTCTCTCTCTCTCTCTCTCTCTCTCTCTCTCTCTCTCTCTCTCCCCTCTCAGTGTAACAGAATACACAGCGGTTTGCGTTCCGGCATCGTGGTCCTTGGCAACGGGAGGGGTTCCATCCGGAGCAACCAGATCTATAACAACAAGGAAGCAGGAGTCTACATTCTGTTCAACGGGAACCCTGTGGTCAGGTAGGAGGAGGGGGGTCTACATTCTGTTATAGTCAGGTAGGAGGGGGTCTACATTCTGTTATAGTCAGGTAGGAGGGGGGGTCTACATTCTGTTATACAGGAACCCTGTGGTCAGGTAGGAGGGGGAGTCTACATTATGTTATAGTCAGGTAGGAGGGGTAGTCTACATTCTGTTATAGTCAGGTAGGAGGGGTAGTCTACATTCTGTTATAGTCAGGTAGGAGGGGTAGTCTACATTCTGTTATAGTCAGGTAGGAGGGGGAGTCTACATTCTGTTATAGTCAGGTAGGAGGGGTAGTCTACATTCTGTTATAGTCAGGTAGGAGGGGGTAGTCTACATTCTGTTATAGTCAGGTAGGAGGGGGTAGTCTACATTCTGTTCAACAGGAACCCTGTGGTCAGGTAGGAGGGGGTAGTCTACATTCTGTTATAGTCAGGTAGGAGGGGGAGTCTACATTCTGTTATAGTCAGGTAGGAGGGGTAGTCTACATTCTGTTATAGTCAGGTAGGAGGGGGTAGTCTACATTCTGTTATACAGGAACCCTGTGGTCAGGTAGGAGTGGGTTGTCTACATTCTGTTATAGTCAGGTAGGAGGGGAGGTCTACATTCTGTTATAGTCAGGTAGGAGGGGTAGTCTACATTCTGTTATAGTCAGGTAGGAGGGGAGTCTACATTATGTTATAGTCAGGTAGGAGGGGTAGTCTACATTCTGTTATAGTCAGGTAGGAGGGGAGTCTACATTCTGTTATAGTCAGGTAGGAGGGGAGGGGGTCTACATTCTGTTATACAGGAACCCTGTGGTCAGGTAGGAGGGGTAGTCTACATTCTGTTATAGTCAGGTAGGACGGGAGTCTACATTCTGTTATAGTCAGGTAGGAGGGGGTCTACATTATGTTATAGTCAGGTAGGAGGGGGTAGTCTACATTCTGTTCAACAGGAACCCTGTGGTCAGGTAGGAGGGGGTAGTCTACATTCTGTTATAGTCAGGTAGGAGGGGGTAGTCTACATTCTGTTACACAGGAACCCTGTGGTCAGGTAGGGGGGGGTCTACATTCTGTTATAGTCAGGTAGGAGGGGTTGTCTACATTCTGTTATAGTCAGGTAGGAGGGGTAGTCTACATTCTGTTATAGTCAGGTAGGAGGGGTAGTCTACATTCTGTTATAGTTAGGTAGGAGGGGTAGTCTACATTCTGTTATAGTCAGGTAGAGGGGGGTAGTCTACATTCTGTTATACAGGAACCCTGTGGTCAGGTAGGAGGGGGAGTCTACATTCTGTTATAGTCAGGTAGGAGGGGTAGTCTACATTCTGTTATAGTCAGGTAGGAGGAGGTAGTCTACATTCTGTTATAGTCAGGTAGGAGGGGGTAGTCTACATTCTGTTATAGTCAGGTAGGAGGAGGTAGTCTACATTCTGTTATAGTCAGGTAGGAGGGGTAGTCTACATTCTGTTATAGTCAGGTAGGAGGGGTAGTCTACATTCTGTTATAGTCAGGTAGGAGGGGAGTCTACATTCTGTTATAGTCAGGTAGGAGGGGTAGTCTACATTCTGTTATAGTCAGGTAGGAGGGGTAGTCTACATTCTGTTATACAGGAACCCTGTGGTCAGGTAGGAGGGGTAGTCTACATTCTGTTATACAGGAACCCTGTGGTCAGGTAGGAGGGGGTAGTCTACATTATGTTCAACAGGAACCCTGTGGTCAGGTAGGAGGGGGTAGTCTACATTCTGTTATAGTCAGGTAGGAGGAGGGGTAGTCTACATTATGTTATAGTCAGGTAGGAGGGGGTAGTCTACATTCTGTTATAGTCAGGTAGGAGAGGGGAGTCTACATTCTGTTATAGTCAGGTAGGAGGGGTAGTCTACATTCTGTTATACAGGAACTCTGTGGTCAGGTAGGAGGAGGGGGTCTACATTCTGTTAAACAGGAACCCTATGGTCAGGTAGGAGGGGGTAGTCTACATTCTGTTATACAGGAATCCTGTGGTCAGGTAGGAGGGGTAGTCTACATTCTGTTATAGTCAGGTAGGAGGGGTAGTCTACATTCTGTTATAGTCAGGTAGGAGGGGTAGTCTACATTCTGTTATAGTTAGGTAGGAGGGGTAGTCTACATTCTGTTATAGTCAGGTAGAGGGGGGTAGTCTACATTCTGTTATACAGGAACCCTGTGGTCAGGTAGGAGGGGGAGTCTACATTCTGTTATAGTCAGGTAGGAGGGGTAGTCTACATTCTGTTATAGTCAGGTAGGAGGAGGTAGTCTACATTCTGTTATAGTCAGGTAGGAGGGGGTAGTCTACATTCTGTTATAGTCAGGTAGGAGGGGGTAGTCTACATTCTGTTATAGTCAGGTAGGAGGGGTAGTCTACATTCTGTTATAGTCAGGTAGGAGGGGTAGTCTACATTCTGTTATAGTCAGGTAGGAGGGGGAGTCTACATTCTGTTATAGTCAGGTAGGAGGGGTAGTCTACATTCTGTTATAGTCAGGTAGGAGGGGTAGTCTACATTCTGTTATACAGGAACCCTGTGGTCAGGTAGGAGGGGGTAGTCTACATTCTGTTATACAGGAACCCTGTGGTCAGGTAGGAGGGGTAGTCTACATTATGTTCAACAGGAACCCTGTGGTCAGGTAGGAGGGGGTAGTCTACATTCTGTTATAGTCAGGTAGGAGGAGGGGTAGTCTACATTATGTTATAGTCAGGTAGGAGGGGTAGTCTACATTCTGTTATAGTCAGGTAGGAGAGGGAGTCTACATTCTGTTATAGTCAGGTAGGAGGGGTAGTCTACATTCTGTTATACAGGAACTCTGTGGTCAGGTAGGAGGAGGGGGTCTACATTCTGTTAAACAGGAACCCTATGGTCAGGTAGGAGGGGGTAGTCTACATTCTGTTATACAGGAATCCTGTGGTCAGGTAGGAGGGGGTAGTCTACATTCTGCTTTACAGGAACCCTGTGGTCAGGTAGGAGGGGTAGTCTACATTCTGTTATACAGGAACCCTGTGGTCAGGTAGGAGGGGGTAGTCTACATTCTGTTATAGTCAGGTAGGAGGAGGGGTAGTCTACATTCTGTTATAGTCAGGTAGGAGGAGGGGGTAGTCTACATTCTTTTCAACAGGAACCCTGTGGTCAGGTAGGAGGGGGTAGTCTACATTCGCGTCTACATTCTGTTATAGTCAGGTAGGCAGGAACCCTGTGGTCAGGTAGGAGTGGGTTGTCTACATTCTGTTATAGTCAGGTAGGAGGAGGGTAGTCTACATTCTGTTATAGTCAGGTAGGAGGGGTAGTCTACATTCTGTTATAGTCAGGTAGGAGGGGAGTCTACATTCTGTTATAGTCAGGTAGGAGGGGGTAGTCTACATTCTGTTATAGTCAGGTAGGAGGGGTAGTCTACATTCTGTTATAGTCAGGTAGGAGAGGGAGTCTACATTCTGTTATAGTCAGGTAGGAGGGGGTAGTCTACATTCTGTTATAGTCAGGTAGGAGGGGTAGTCTACATTCTGTTATACAGGAACCCTGTGGTCAGGTAGGAGGGGGGTCTACATTCTGTTATACAGGAACCCTGTGGTCAGGTAGGAGGGGGGTCTACATTCTGTTATAGTCAGGTAGGAGGAGGGGTCTACATTCTGTTATAGTCAGGTAGAAGGGGAGGTCTACATTCTGTTCAACATGAACCCTGTGGTCAGGTAGGAGGGGGTAGTCTACATTCTGTTATACAGGTACTCTGTGGTCAGGTAGGAGGAGGGGGGTCTGCATTCTGTTATACAGGAACCCTGTGGTCAGGTAGGAGGGGTAGTCTACATTCTGTTATAGTCAGGTAGGAGGAGGGGTCTACATTCTGTTATAGTCAGGTAGGAGGGGGTAGTCTACATTCTGTATAGTCAGGCAGGGAGGGGGTCTACATTCTGTTATAGTCAGGTAGGAGGTAGTCTGTTCTGTTATAGCTGTAAACCCTGTGGTCAGGTAGGAGGGCGTCTCATTCTGTTATAGTCAGGTAGGAGGGGGGTAGTCTACATTCTGTTATACAGGAACCCTGTGGTCAGGTAGGAGGGTAGTCTACATTCTGTTATAATCGGAGTAGGAGGGGGTAGTCTACATTCTGTTATAGCCAGGTAGGAGGGGTAGTCTACATTTGTTAT
>NW_026289174.1:322500-324183 GCF_023373465.1 Oncorhynchus keta
GGACTCAGAGGGAAACCACATCTACAGTGAGTAATACACAAACACTTCCTGTTTGCTGACGTCACTTCCTGTTCTCTTGTCCTCTCCCTTCTCCTAGACAACAAGGGCTGTGGTGTGTGGTTGATGTCCTCCAGCCTCCCTCAGCTGTTGGGAAACTACATTACCCACAACCGCATGTACGGGCTGGCCGTGTTCTGCCGGAAGGACCCTGACGGGGCGGGACCAGGGAAGCGGGCAGGAGAACTTCCATGAGGAAGGAGAGCTGCTGGCGTGGGAAGGTGACCTTGACAGCGAGGACGAACGTCTCTCCGCCCGGCGCTCCATCAGCACGGCTCTGGTGGAGGGAAACTGCATTAGCCGCAATGGAGGTGAGACTGTAGACACTGTAGAGCCGCAATGGAGAAGAGACTGTAGAGCCGCAATGGAGGTGAGACTGTAGACACTGTAGAGCCACAATGGAGGGAGACACCGTAGAGCCACAATGGAGGTGAGACTGTAGACACTGTAGAGCCACAATGGAGGTGAGACTGTAGACACTGTAGAGCCACAATGGAGGTGAGACTGTAGACAATGTAGAGCCACAATGGAGGTGAGACTGTAGACACTGTAGAGCCACAATGGAGGTGAGACTGCAGACACTGTAGAGCCACAATGGAGGTGAGACTGTAGACACTGTAGAGCCACAATGGAGGACAGACTGTAGACACTGTAGAGCCACAATGGAGGTGAGACTGTAGACACTGTAGAGCCACAATGGAGGAGAGACTGTAGACACTGTAGAGCCACAATGGAGGAGAGACTGTAGACACTGTAGAGCCACAATGGAGGTGAGACTGTAGACACTGTAAAGCCACAATACTGTAGACACTGTAGAGCCACAATGGAGGAGAGACTGTAGACACTGTAGAGCCACAATGGAGGAGAGACTGTAGACACTGTAGAGCCACAATGGAGGAGAGACTGTAGACACTGTAGAGCCACAATGGAGGAGAGACTGTAGACACTGTAGAGCCACAATGGAGGTGAGACTGTAGACACTGTAGAGCCACAATGGAGGAGACACTGTAGACACTGTAGAGCCACAATGGAGGAGAGACTGTAGACACTGTAGAGCCACAATGGAGGAGAGACTGTAGACACTGTAGAGCCACAATGGTGGCAGACACTGAAGAGCCACAATGGAGGAGAGACTGTAGACACTGTAGAGCCACAATGGAGGAGACACTGTAAACGCTGTGGGAGGGAGAGAGAGAAGAGTCGTTGAGTGTCATCATCATAGCAGTGATAGGTCTGACTGGTTTGAGTTTTTAACTTTACCTTCTATACCGGCATTTGAATGTTTGGTTAGTTAAATGTGATACGCAGAGTTGTAACGTCCATTTGTCTTTGTAGTTTACTTCTCTCCCGTCTCTCTATGCCGCTTTCCACACAGACCTAGCCACGCCCCCCTGTCACTCAAAGAGCTCGTTTGATGTTCCTCAACCAGGAGACACTTGTGTTCAGTCTGCATAGTCAACAACACACACAAACAACACTGTTAATGACAACGATGCAGTTGTCACTTTTGCTTCTTAAATATACATCTACTAGTCTTCTAGAATGAGACTATTAGCTTGCGTTTCTTACATCTGCTAACACCTAGAGTTTGCCTTTTCTTAGCAAGTTGTTGCTAAATCTTGTTAG
>NW_026289175.1:0-40548 GCF_023373465.1 Oncorhynchus keta
AGACTACCCTGCCACCACTCCACTCTAACCACTAGGCTACCCTACCACCTCTACACTCTAACCAATCTGTCTCCTCACCACGCGCTCTCACCACTGGTGTCCCCAGGGCTCTGTTCTAGGCCCTCTCTTATTCTCGCTATACACCAAGTCACTTGGCTCTGTCATAACCTCACATGGTCTCTCCTATCATTGCTATGCAGACGACACACAATTAATCTTCTCCTTTCCCCCTTCTGATGACCAGGTGGCGATCGCATCTCTGCATGTCTGGCAGACATATCAGTGTGGATGACGGATCACCACCTCAAGCTGAACCTCAGCAAGACGGAGCTCCTCTTCCTCCCGGGGAAGGACTGCCCGTTCCATGATCTCGCCATCACGGTTGACAACTCCATTGTGTCCTCCTCCCAGAGCGCTAAGAACCTTGGCGTGATCCTGGACAACACCCTGACGTTCTCAACTAACATCAAGGCGGTGTCCCGTTCCTGTAGGTTCATGCTCTACAACATCCGCAGAGTACGACCCTGCCTCACACAGGAAGCGGCGCAGGTCCTAATCCAGGCACTTGTCATCTCCCGTCTTGATTACTGCAACTCGCTGTTGGCTGGGCTCCCTGCCTGTGCCATTAAACCCCTACAACTCATCCAGAACGCCGCAGCCCGTCTGGTGTTCACCCTTCCCAAGTTCTCTCACGTCACCCCGCTCCTCCGCTCTCTCCACTGGCTTCCAGTTGAAGCTCGCATCCGCTACAAGACCATGGTGCTCGCCTACGGAGCTGTGAGGGGAACGGCACCTCAGTACCTCCAGGCTCTGATCAGGCCCTACACCCAAACAAGGGCACTGCGTTCATCCACCTCTGGCCTGCTCGCCTCCCTACCACTGAGGAAGTACAGTTCCCGCTCAGCCCAGTCAAAACTGTTCGCTGCTCTGGCCCCCAATGGTGGAACAAACTCCCTCACGACGCCAGGACAGCGGAGTCAATCACCACCTTCCGGAGACACCTGAAACCCCACCTCTTCAAGGAATACCTAGGATAGGGTAAGTAAGGGTAAGTAATCCTTCTCACCCCCTTCTCCCCCAACAAGATTTAGATGCAAGTGGCTGTTCCACTGGTTGTCATAAGGTGTATGCACCAATTTGTAAGTCGCTCTGGATAAGAGCGTCTGCTAAATGACTTAAATGTAAATGTAACCACTAGGCTACCCTGCCACCTCTACACTCTAACCACTAGGCTACCCTACCATCTCTACACTCTAACCACTAGGCTACCCTGCCACCTCTACACTCTAACCACTAGGCTACCCTGCCACCTCTACACTCTAACCACTAGGCTACCCTACCACCTCTACACTCTAACCACTAGGCTACCCTACCACCTCTACACTCTAACCACTAGGCTACCCTGCCACCTCTACACTCTAACCACTAGGCTACCATGCCGCCTCTCCACTCTAACCACTAGGCTACCCTGCCACCACTCCACTCTAACCACTAGGCTACCCTGCCACCACTCCACTCTAACCACTAGGCTACCCTACCACCTCTACACTCTAACCACTAGGCTACCCTACCACCTCTACACTCTAACCACTAGGCTACCCTACCACCTCTACACTCTAACCACTAGGCTACTCTACCTCCTCTACACTCTAACCACTAGGCTACCCTACCACCTCTACACTCTAACAACTAGGCTACCCTACCACCTCTACACTCTAACCACTAGGCTACCCTGCCACCTCTACACTCTAACCACTAGGCTACCCTAACACCTCTACACTCGAACCACTAGGCTACCATGCCATCTCTACACTCTAACCACTAGGCTACCCTACCACCTCTACACTCTAACCACTAGGCTACCCTACCACCTCTACACTCTAACCACTAGGCTACCCTACCACCTCTACACTCTAACCACTAGGCTACCCTACCACCTCTACACTCTAACCACTAGGCTACCCTACCACCTCTACACTCTAACCACTAGGCTACCCTACCACCTCTACACTCTAACCACTAGGCTACCCTACCACCTCTACACTCTAACCACTAGGCTACCCTACCTCCTCTACACTCTAACCACTAGGCTACCCTACCACCTCTACACTCTAACAACTAGGCTACCCTACCACCTCTACACTCTAACCACTAGGCTACCCTGCCACCTCTACACTCTAACCACTAGGCTACCCTAACACCTCTACACTCTAACCACTAGGCTACCCTGCCACCTCTACACTCTAACCACTAGGCTACCCTACCACCTCTACACTCTAACAACTAGGCTACCCTACCACCTCTACACTCTAACCACTAGGCTACCCTGCCACCTCTACACTCTAACCACTAGGCTACCCTACCACCTCTACACTCTAACCACTAGGCTACCCTGCCACCTCTACACTCTAACCACTAGGCTACCCTACCACCTCTACACTCTAACCACTAGGCTACCCTACCACCTCTACACTCTAACCACTAGGCTACCCTACCTCCTCTACACTCTAACCACTAGGCTACCCTACCTCCTCTACACTCTAACCACTAGGCTACCCTACCACCTCTACACTCTAACCACTAGGCTACCCTACCACCTCTACACTCTAACCACTAGGCTACCCTGCCACCTCTACACTCTAACCACTAGGCTACCCTGCCACCTCTACACTCTAACCACTAGGCTACCCTGCCACCTCTACACTCTAACCACTAGGCTACCCTGCCACCTCTACACTCTAACCACTAGGCTACCCTACCACCTCTACACTCTAACCACTAGGCTACCCTACCACCTCTACACTCTAACCACTAGGCTACCCTACCACCTCTACACTCTAACCACTAGGCTACCCTAACACCTCTACACTCTAACCACTAGGCTACCCTGCCACCTCTACACTCTAACCACTAGGCTACCCTACCACCTCTACACTCTAACCACTAGGCTACCCTGCCGCCTCTACACTCTAACCACTAGGCTACCCTGCCACCTCTACACTCTAACCACTAGGCTACCCTACCACCTCTACACTCTAACCACTAGGCTACCCTGCCACCTCTACACTCTAACCACTAGGCTACCCTACCACCTCTACACTCTAACCACTAGGCTACCCTGCCACCTCTACACTCTAACCACTAGGCTACCCTGCCACCTCTACACTCTAACCACTAGGCTACCCTAACACCTCTACACTCTAACCACTAGGCTACCCTACCTCCTCTACACTCTAACCACTAGGCTACCCTACCACCTCTACACTCTAACCACTAGGCTACCCTACCACCTCTACACTCTAACCACTAGGCTACCCTAACACCTCTACACTCTAACCACTAGGCTACCCTGCCACCTCTACACTCTAACCACTAGGCTACCCTAACACCTCTACACTCTAACCACTAGGCTACCCTGCCACCTCTACACTCTAACCACTAGGCTACCCTACCACCTCTACACTCTAACCACTAGGCTACCCTACCACCTCTACACTCTAACACCTAGGCTACCCTACCACCTCTACACTCTAACCACTAGGCTACCCTGCCGCCTCTACACTCTAACCACTAGGCTACCCTACCTCCTCTACACTCTAACCACTAGGCTACCCTGCCACCTCTACACTCTAACCACTAGGCTACCCTACCACCTCTACACTCTAACCACTAGGCTACCCTGCCACCTCTACACTCTAACCACTAGGCTACCCTACCACCTCTACACTCTAACCACTAGGCTACCCTACCACCTCTACACTCTAACCACTAGGCTACCCTGCCACCTCTACACTCTAACCACTAGGCTACCCTACCACCTCTACACTCTAACCACTAGGCTACCCTACCTCCTCTACACTCTAACCACTAGGCTACCCTACCTCCTCTACACTCTAACCACTAGGCTACCCTACCTCCTCTACACTCTAACCACTAGGCTACCCTACCACCTCTACACTCTAACCACTAGGCTACCCTACCACCTCTACACTCTAACCACTAGGCTACCCTGCCACCTCTACACTCTAACCACTAGGCTACCCTAACACCTCTACACTCTAACCACTAGGCTACCCTGCCACCTCTACACTCTAACCACTAGGCTACCCTGCCACCTCTACACTCTAACCACTAGGCTACCCTACCACCTCTACACTCTAACCACTAGGCTACCCTACCACCTCTACACTCTAACCACTAGGCTACCCTACCACCTCTACACTCTAACCACTAGGCTACCCTACCACCTCTACACTCTAACCACTAGGCTACCCTACCTCCTCTACACTCTAACCACTAGGCTACCCTGCCACCTCTACACTCTAACCACTAGGCCACCCTACCACCTCTACACTCTAACCACTAGGCTACCCTGCCACCTCTACACTCTAACCACTAGGCCACCCTACCTCCTCTACACTCTAACCACTAGGCTACCCTGCCACCTCTACACTCTAACCACTAGGCTACCCTACCACCTCTACACTCTAACCACTAGGCTACCCTACCTCCTCTACACTCTAACCACTAGGCTACCCTGCCACCTCTACACTCTAACCACTAGGCCACCCTACCACCTCTACACTCTAACCACTAGGCTACCCTGCCGCCTCTACACTCTAACCACTAGGCTACCCTACCGCCTCTACACTCTAACCACTAGACTACCCTACCTCCTCTACACTCTAACCACTAGGCTACCCTACCACCTCTACACTCTAACCACTAGGCTACCCTACCACCTCTACACTCTAACCACTAGGCTACCCTAACACCTCTACACTCTAACCACTAGGCTACCCTACCACCTCTACACTCTAACCACTAGGCTACCCTGCCACCTCTACACTCTAACCACTAGGCTACCCTACCACCTCTACACTCTAACCACTAGGCTACCCTACCACCTCTACACTCTAACCACTAGGCTACCCTACCTCCTCACTTGGTGTTGGGAAAAATATGTATTATTGTCATACTTGAGAAAAAGTAAAGATCTCTTCATAGAAAATGTCACTCATTCTTAAAAGTTTTTAAAAAAGAAAAAGTATCTGGTTTAAAATATACTTATTAAAGTATCAAAAGTAAATGTAATTACTAAAACATAAAGTATCAAAGGTAAAAGTCTAAATAATGAATGTGTTTCGTGAGTCCTCCAGATCAGAGGCAGCAGGAATGACCAGGAATGTTCTGTTGATATGCAGTGAATTGGACAAGTTTTCTGTCCTGCTAAAGGATTCAACATGTAACTGTGGGGTTTCAAGGATGGGATAACATGTATGAAATAACATGTACATCATTTTCTTCAGGAATGTAGTGAAATAAAATAAAAAGTAGTCAAAAATATAAATAGTAGGGTAAAGTACAGATACCCCCAAAAACACGACTTAAATTGTACTTTAAGATATCTCTCTCTCTGTCTCTGTCTCTGTCTCTGTCTCTGTCTCTGTCTCTGTCTCTGTCTCTGTCTCTGTCTCTGTCTCTGTCTCTGTCTCTGTCTCTGTCTCTGTCTCTGTCTCTGTCTCTGTCTCTGTCTCTGTCTCTCTCTCTCTCTCTGTCTCTGTCTCTGTCTCTCTCTCTGTCTCTGTCTCTCTCTCTCTGTCTCTGTCTCTGTCTCTGTCTCTCTTTCTCTCTCTCTCTCTGTCTCTCTCTCTGTCTCTCTCTCTCTGTCTCTGTCTCTGTCTCTGTCTCTGCCTCTGTCTCTCTTTCTCTGTCTCTGTCTCTGTCTCTCTCTCTCTCTCTCTCTCTCTCTCTCTCTCTGTCTCTCTGTATCTGTCTCTGTCTCTGTCTCTGTCTCTGCCTCTGTCCCTCTTTCTCTCTCTCTCTGCCTCTGTCCCTCTTTCTCTCTCTCTCTGTCTCTCTCTCTCTGTCTCTCTCTCTGTATCTCTCTCTCTCTGTATCTCTCTCTGTCTTACAAAAGCACATGAACAACTAAAGCAAAACAACAACAACAACAACATCCAGACGTTAACAGGAAACATTAAAGACAACAAAAAGTTTAACAAGAAAGTTGAGTGTACCGGTCAGGAGGATCAACGACACGATTGCTTGAATATTTTTTAATATCAAATGTAATTTTCCAAAATGGATGACCATAAGGCTCTGTTCAAAAGTTGTGCACTATATAGGTGGGTCAGTGGGTGGATATCAGACAGACAGGTGGGTCAGAGGGTGGATATCAGACAGACAGGCGATCAGTGGGTGGATATCAGACAGACAGGCGATCAGAGGGTGGATATCAGACAGACAGGCGATCAGGTGGATATCAGACAGACAGGCGATCAGAGGGTGGATATCAGACAGACAGGCGATCAGTGGGTGGATATCAGACAGACAGGCGATCAGGTGGATATCAGACAGACAGGTGATCAGAGGGTGGATAACAGACAGACAGGCGATCAGTGGGTGGATATCAGACAGACAGGCGATCAGGTGGATATCAGACAGACAGGTGATCAGAGGGTGGATATCAGACAGACAGGCGATCAGAGGGTGGATATCAGAGAGACAGGAGATCAGTGGGTGGATATCAGACAGACAGGCAATCAGTGGGTGGATATCAGACAGACAGGCGATCAGTGGGTGGATATCAGACAGACAGGCGATCAGAGGGTGGATATCAGACAGACAGGCGATCAGGTGGATATCAGACAGACAGGCGATCGGAGGGTGGATATCAGACAGACAGGCGATCAGGTGGATATCAGACAGACAGGCGATCAGGTGGATATCAGACAGACAGGCGGTCAGGTGGATATCAGACAGACAGGCGATCAGAGGGTGGATATCAGACAGACAGGTGATCAGAGGGTGGATATCAGACAGACAGGCGATCAGAGGGTGGATATCAGACAGACAGGCGATCAGTGGGTGGATATCAGACAGACAGGTGATCAGAGGGTGGATATCAGACAGACAGGCGATCAGTGGGTGGATATCAGACAGACAGGCGATCAGAGGGTGGATATCAGACAGACAGGCGATCAGAGGGTGGATATCAGACAGACAGGCGATCAGAGGGTGGATATCAGACAGACAGGCGATCAGTGGGTGGATATCAGACAGACAGGTGATCAGAGGGTGGATATCAGACAGACAGGCGATCAGAGGGTGGATAACAGACAGACAGGCGATCAGAGGGTGGATATCAGACAGACAGGTGATCAGAGGGTGGATATCAGACAGACAGGCGATCAGAGGGTGGATATCAGACAGACAGGCGATCAGTGGGTGGATAACAGACAGACAGGCGATCAGTGGGTGGATATCAGACAGACAGGCGATCAGAGGGTGGATATCAGACAGACAGGCGATCAGTGGGTGGATAACAGACAGACAGGCGATCAGAGGGTGGATATCAGACAGACAGGCGATCAGAGGGTGGATAACAGACAGACAGGCGATCAGAGGGTGGATAGACTGTAGAAATGGAGCAGCCATGATGCTTTGAAGCTCAGCGAATGGGAGACACGGTAATTGTGTGTGTGTGTGTGTGTGTGTGTGTGTGTGTGTGTGTGTGTGTGTGTGTGTGTGTGTGTGTGTGTGTGTGTGTGTGTGTGCGTGTGTGTGTGTGTGCGCGCGCGTGTGTGTGTGTGTGTGTGCGCGTGCGTGCGCGTGCGAGAGCGATGTGGCAGGCAATTCCTCACTATTCAACACTTCAAAGCCATTGAGGGAGACAGAGAGAGGGGAGCTATAGGCAACCATCTGATGTTGACCTGAAAAGAATCCCATTTAGTTCTGTGACCCAATTCAGATGTGAAGTATATGTAAATATGTATTTTCCGCACGGGTTGGTACTGTGCTGTGAAGGAAGAGAAGAGAAAGATGGCCTGTTTTTTCCCTTTACCTCTTCAGAAGACCTGTTTAACTGTTAACTGAGCAGCTCACAGATTACTGCACCTGTACATAGCCCATCTATAATTTAGCCCAACCAACTACCTCTTCCCCTACTGTGTTTATTTATTTAGTTCCTTTGCACCCCATTATTTCCATCTCTACTTTGCACATTCTTCCATTGCAAATCTACCATTCCAGTGTTTTACTTGCTATATTGTATTTACTTTGTCACCATGGCCTTTTGATGCCTTTACCTCACTTATCTCACCTCATTTACTCACATCGTATATAGACTTGTTTATAATAATAATATAGACAGTCAGTAGGTCTTTAACACTAGGGGTTAGGTAACATAATGTAGACAGTAGGTCTCACTAGGGGTTAGGTAACATAATGTAGACAGTCAGTAGGTCTTTAACACTAGGGGTTAGTTAACATAATGTAGACAGTAGGTCTCACTAGGGGTTAGTTAACATAATGTAGACAGTAGGTCTCACTAGGGGTTAGGTAACATAATGTAGACAGTCAGTAGGTCTTTAACACTAGGGGTTAGTTAACATAATGTGTAGACAGTAGGTCTCACTAGGGGTTAGTTAACATAATGTAGACAGTAGGTCTCACTAGGGGTTAGGTAACATAATATAGACAGTAGGTCTCACTAGGGGTTAGGTAACATAATGTAGACAGTCATTAGGTCTTTAACACCAGGGGTTAGGTAACATAATGTATACAGTAGGTCTTTAACACCAGGGGTTAGGTAACATAATATAGACAGTAGGTCTCACTAGGGTTAGGTAACATAATATAGACAGTAGGTCTCACTAGGGGTTAGGTAACATAATGTAGACAGTAGGTCTTTAACACTAGGGGTTAGGTAACATAATGTAGACAGTAGGTCTCACTAGGGGTTAGGTAACATAATGTAGACAGTAGGTCTCACTAGGGGTTAGGTAACATAATGTAGACAGTCATTAGGTCTTTAACACCAGGGGTTAGGTAATATAATGTAGACAGTAGGTCTTTAACACTAGGGGTTAGGTAACATAATATAGACAGTAGGTCTTTAACACCAGGGGTTAGGTAACATAATATAGCCAGTAGGTCTTTAACACCAGGGGTTAGGTAATATAATGTAGACAGTAGGTCTTTAACACCAGGGGTTAGGTAACATAATATAGACAGTAGGTCTCACTAGGGGTTGAGTAACATAATATAGACAGTAGGTCTCACTAGGGGTTAGGTAACATAATGTAGACAGTAGGTCTTTAACACTAGGGGTTAGGTAACATAATATAGACAGTAGGTCTCACTAGGGGTTAAGTAACATAATATAGACAGTAGGTCTCACTAGGGGTTAGGTAACATAATGTAGACAGTAGGTCTTTAACACTAGGGGTTAGGTAACATAATATAGACAGTAGGTCTCACTAGGGTTAAGTAACATAATATAGACAGTAGGTCTCACTAGGGGTTAGGTAACATAATGTAGACAGTAGGTCTTTAACACTAGGGGTTAGGTAACATAATATAGACAGTAGGTCTCACTAGGGGTTAGGTAACATAATGTAGACAGTAGGTCTTTAACACTAGGGGTTAGGTAACATAATATAGACAGTAGGTCTCACTAGGGGTTAGGTAACATAATATAGACAGTAGGTCTCACTAGGGGTTAGGTAACATAATATAGACAGTAGGTCTCACTAGGGGTTAGGTAACATAATATAGACAGTAGGTCTCACCAGGGTTAGGTAACATAATATAGACAGTAGGTCTCACTAGGGGTTAGGTAACATAATATAGACAGTAGGTCTCACTAGGGGTTAGGTAACATAATATAGACAGTAGGTCTCACCAGGGTTAGGTAACATAATATAGACAGTAGGTCTCACTAGGGGTTAGGTAACATAATGTAGACAGTAGGTCTTTAACACTAGGGGTTAGGTAACATAATGTAGACAGTAGGTCTTTAACACTAGGGGTTAGGTAACATAATATAGACAGTAGGTCTCACTAGGGGTTAAGTAACATAATATAGACAGTAGGTCTCACTAGGGGTTAGGTAACATAATGTAGACAGTAGGTCTTTAACACTAGGGGTTAGTTAACATAATGTAGACAGTAGGTCTCACTAGGGGTTAGGTAACATAATGTAGACAGTAGGTCTCACTAGGGGTTAGGTAACATAATGTAGACAGTAGGTCTTTAACACTAGGGGTTAGGTAACATAATGTAGACAGTAGGTCTCACTAGGGGTTAGGTAACATAATGTAGACAGTAGGTCTCACTAGGGGTTAGGTAACATAATGTAGACAGTAGGTCTCACTAGGGGTTAGGTAACATAATGTAGACAGTAGGTCTCACTAGGGGTTAGGTAACATAATGTAGACAGTAGGTCTCACTAGGGGTTAGGTAACATAATGTAGACAGTAGGTCTCACTAGGGGTTAGGTAACGTAATGTAGACAGTAGGTCTTTAACACTAGGGGTTAGGTAACATAATATAGACAGTAGGTCTCACTAGGGGTTAGGTAACATAATATAGACAGTAGGTCTCACTAGGGGCTAGGTAATATAATGTAGACAGTAGGTCTCACTAGGGGTTAGGTAATATAATATAGACAGTAGGTCTCACTAGGGGTTAGGTAACATAATGTAGACAGTAGGTCTCACTAGGGGTTAGGTAATATAATATAGACAGTAGGTCTCACTAGGGGATAGGTAACATAATATAGACAGTAGGTCTCACTAGGGGTTAGGTAACATAATATAGACAGTAGGTCTCACTAGGGGTTAGGTAACATAATATAGACAGTAGGTCTCACTAGGGGTTAGGTAATATAATATAGACAGTAGGTCTCACTAGGGGTTAGGTAACATAATGTAGACAGTAGGTCTCACTAGGGGTTAGGTAATATAATATAGACAGTAGGTCTTTAACACTAGGGGTTAGGTAACATAATGTAGACAGTAGGTCTCACTAGGGTTAGGTAACATAATATAGACAGTAGGTCTCACTAGGGGTTAGGTAATATAATATAGACAGTAGGTCTCACTAGGGGTTAGGTAACGTAATGTAGACAGTAGGTCTTTAACACTAGGGGTTAGGTAACATAATGTAGACAGTAGGTCTCACTAGGGGTTAGGTAGCATAATGTAGACAGTAGGTCTCACTAGGGGTTAGGTAACATAATATAGACAGTAGGTCTCACTAGGGGTTAGGTAACATAATGTAGACAGTAGGTCTCACTAGGGGTTAGGTAACATAATATAGACAGTAGGTCTCACTAGGGGTTAGGTAACATAATATAGACAGTAGGTCTCACTAGGGGTTAGGTAACATAATATAGACAGTAGGTCTCACTAGGGGTTAGGTAATATAATGTAGACAGTAGGTCTCACTAGGGGTTAGGTAACATAATATAGACAGTAGGTCTCACTAGGGGTTAGGTAACATAATATAGACAGTAGGTCTCACTAGGGGTTAGGTAACATAATATAGACAGTAGGTCTCACTAGGGGTTAGGTAACATAATATAGACAGTAGGTCTCACTAGGGGTTAGGTAACATAATATAGACAGTAGGTCTCACTAGGGGTTAGGTAACATAATATAGATAGTAGGTCTCACTAGGGGTTAGGTAACATAATATAGACAGTAGGTCTCACTAGGGGTTAGGTAACATAATATAGATAGTAGGTCTCACTAGGGGTTAGGTAACATAATGTAGACAGTAGGTCTCACTAGGGGTTAGGTAACATAATGTAGACAGTAGGTCTTTAACACCAGGGGTTAGGTAACATAATATAGACAGTAGGTCTCACTAGGGGTTAGGTAACATAATGTAGACAGTAGGTCTCATTAGGGGTTAGGTAACATAATGTAGACAGTAGGTCTTTAACACTAGGGGTTAGGTAACATAATATAGACAGTAGGTCTCACTAGGGGTTAGGTAACATAATGTAGACAGTAGTTCTCACTAGGGGTTAGGTAACATAATATAGACAGTAGGTCTCACTAGGGGTTAGGTAACATAATATAGACAGTAGGTCTCACTAGGGGTTAGGTAACATAATATAGACAGTAGGTATTTAACACTAGGGGTTAGGTAACATAATATAGACAGTAGGTCTCACTAGGGGTTAGGTAACATAATGTAGACAGTAGGTATTTAACACTAGGGGTTAGGTAACATAATGTAGACAGTAGGTCTTTAACACCAGGGGTTAGGTAACATAATGTAGACAGTAGGTCTCACTAGGGGTTAGGTAACATAATGTAGACAGTAGGTCTCACCAGGGGTTAGGTAACATAATATAGACAGTAGGTCTCACCAGGGTTAGGTAACATAATATAGACAGTAGGTCTCACTAGGGGTTAGGTAACATAATGTAGACAGTAGGTCTCACTAGGGGTTAGGTAACATAATGTAGACAGTAGGTCTCACTAGGGGTTAGGTAACATAATATAGACAGTAGGTCTCACCAGGGTTAGGTAACATAATGTAGACAGTAGGTCTCACTAGGGGTTAGGTAACATAATATAGACAGTAGGTCTCACTAGGGGTTAGGTAACATAATGTAGACAGTAGGTCTCACTAGGGGTTAGGTAACATAATATAGACAGTAGGTCTCACTAGGGGTTAGGTAACATAATGTAGACAGTAGGTCTCACTAGGGGTTAGGTAACATAATGTAGACAGTAGGTCTCACTAGGGGTTAGGTAACATAATGTAGACAGTAGGTCTCACTAGGGGTTAGGTAACATAATGTAGACAGTAGGTCTCACTAGGGGTTAGGTAACATAATATAGACAGTAGGTCTCACTAGGGGTTAGGTAACATAATGTAGACAGTAGGTCTCACTAGGGGTTAGGTAACATAATATAGACAGTAGGTCTCACTAGGGGTTAGGTAACATAATATAGACAGTAGGTCTCACTAGGGGTTAGGCAACATAATATAGACAGTAGGTCTCACCAGGGGTTAGGTAACATAATATAGACAGTAGGTCTCACTAGGGGTTAGGTAACATAATGTAGACAGTAGGTCTCACTAGGGGTTAGGTAACATAATGTAGACAGTAGGTCTCACTAGGGGTTAGGTAACATAATGTAGACAGTAGGTCTCACTTGGGGTTAGGTAACATAATGTAGACAGTAGGTCTCACTAGGTGTTAGGTAATATAATGTAGACAGTAGGTCTCACTAGGGGTTAGGTAACATAATGTAGACAGTAGGTCTCACTAGGGGTTAGGTAACATAATATAGACAGTAGGTCTCACTAGGGGTTAGGTAACATAATATAGACAGTAGGTCTCACTAGGGGTTAGGTAACATAATATAGATAGTAGGTCTCACTAGGGGTTAGGTAACATAATGTAGACAGTAGGTCTCACTAGGGGTTAGGTAACATAATGTAGACAGTAGGTCTCACTAGGGGTTAGGTAACATAATATAGACAGGGTTGGGTTGTCATAAATACATTTTGTGCATACTCATGCAGAAGAATGTAAATAATCAAATGTAGTGCACTATAAATAGGAGATAGGGTGTCATTTGGGTCTCACCAACAGTCTTGTTGTAGACTGAAGTTATTGCAGGAGTCTCAGACAGGCAACGTCTCTCTGTGCTCCAGTGACAGACAGAGTCAGTATAATAGGATCGTCACCAATAGGAAATCTATTTGTGAATATCAAAAGGTGCGTGTAATCCCTGCTGTGGGAGCTACAGATGGGATAAGTATTGCCAGTCCAATCCATCATTATCCCTCGTCCTATTGACGGAGCCCGTGCGTGTCATCGTCGCTGCCTCGGCTAAGTCACACTGACACCTCCAATTGATGAAATCACACACTGCTGAATTGAACGCCCCACAGCAGTAAATGTGGAGATATGTGGAGATATGTGGAGATATGTGGAGATATGAGGAGATATGTGGAGATATGAGGAGATATGTGGAGATATGTGGAGATATGTGGAGATATGAGGAGATATGTGGAGATATGTGGAGATATGTGGAGATATGTGGAGATATGTGGAGATATGTGGAGATATGAGGAGATATGTGGAGATATGTGGAGATATGTGGAGATATGTGGAGATATGTGGAGATATGAGGAGATATGTGGAGATATGTGGAGATATGTGGAGATATGTGGAGATATGAGGAGATATGTGGGGATATGAGGAGATATGTGGAGATATGAGGAGATATGTGGAGATATGTGGAGATATGAGGAGATATGTGGAGATATGTGGAGATATGAGGAGATATGTGGAGATATGTGGAGATATGAGGATATATGTGGAGATATGAGGAGATATGTGGAGATATGTGGAGATATGAGGAGATATGAGGAGATATGAGGAGATATGAGGAGATATGAGGATATATGTGGAGATATGTGGAGATATGTGGAGATATGAGGAGATATGTGGAGATATCAGGAGATATGGGGAGATATGTGGAGATATGTGGAGATATGAGGAGATATGTGGAGATATGTGGAGATATGTGGAGATATGTGGAGATATGAGGAGATATGTGGAGATATCAGGAGATATGTGGAGATATGTGGAGATATGTGGAGATATGTGGAGATATGTGGAGATATCAGGAGATATGTGGAGATATGTGGAGATATGTGGAGATATGTGGAGATATGAGGAGATATGTGGAGATATGAGGAGATATGTGGAGATATGTGGAGATATGTGGAGATATGAGGAGATATGTGGAGATATGTGGAGATATGTGGAGATATCAGGAGATATGTGGAGATATGTGGAGATATGAGGAGATATGAGGAGATATGTGGAGATATGAGGAGATATGTGGAGATATGTGGAGATATGTGGAGATATGAGGAGATATGTGGAGATATCAGGAGATATGGGAGATATGAGGAGATATGTGGAGATATGTGGAGATATGTGGAGATATGAGGAGATATGTGGAGATATGTGGAGATATGTGGAGATATGAGGAGATATGTGGAGATATGTGGAGATATGTGGAGATATGAGGAGATATGTGGAGATATGTGGAGATATGAGGATATATGTGGAGATATGTGGAGATATGTGGAGATATGAGGAGATATGTGGAGATATCAGGAGATATGGGAGATATGTGGAGATATGTGGAGATATGAGGAGATATGTGGAGATATGTGGAGATATGTGGAGATATGAGGAGATATGTGGGGATATGTGGAGATATGTGGAGATATGAGGAGATATGTGGAGATATGAGGAGATATGTGGAGATATGTGGAGATATGTGGAGATATGTGGAGATATGTGGAGATATGTGGAGATATGTGGAGATATGAGGAGATATGTGGAGATATGTGGAGATATGAGGATATATGTGGAGATATGTGGAGATATGTGGAGATATGTGGAGATATGTGGAGATATCAGGAGATATGGGGAGATATGTGGAGATATGTGGAGATATGAGGAGATATGTGGAGATATGTGGAGATATGTGGAGATATGTGGAGATATGAGGAGATATGTGGGGATATGAGGAGATATGTGGAGATATGAGGAGATATGTGGAGATATGTGGAGATATGAGGAGATATGTGGAGATATGTGGAGATATGAGGAGATATGTGGAGATATGTGGAGATATGAGGATATATGTGGAGATATGAGGAGATATGTGGAGATATGTGGAGATATGAGGAGATATGAGGAGATATGAGGAGATATGAGGAGATATGAGATATATGTGGAGATATGTGGAGATATGTGGAGATATGAGGAGATATGTGGAGATATCAGGAGATATGGGGAGATTTGTGGAGATATGTGGAGATATGAGGAGATATGTGGAGATATGTGGAGATATGTGGAGATATGTGGAGATATGAGGAGATATGTGGAGATATCAGGAGATATGTGGAGATATGTGGAGATATGTGGAGATATGTGGAGATATCAGGAGATATGTGGAGATATGTGGAGATATGTGGAGATATGTGGAGATATGTGGAGATATGAGGAGATATGAGGAGATATGAGGAGATATGTGGAGATATGAGGATATATGTGGAGATATGTGGAGATATGAGGAGATATGTGGAGATATGAGGAGATATGTGGAGATATGAGGATATATGTGGAGATATGTGGAGATATGTGGAGATATGAGGAGATATGTGGAGATATCAGGAGATATGGGGAGATATGTGGAGATATGTGGAGATATGAGGATATATGTGGAGATATGAGGAGATATGTGGAGATATGAGGATATATGTGGAGATATGAGGAGATATGTGGAGATATGTGGAGATATGTGGAGATATGAGGAGATATGTGGAGATATGTGGAGATATGTGGAGATATGTGGAGATATGAGGAGATATGTGGAGATATCAGGAGATATGTGGAGATATGTGGAGATATGTGGAGATATGTGGAGATATGTGGAGATATGAGGAGATATGTGGAGATATGTGGAGATATGTGGAGATATGTGGAGATATGTGGAGATATGAGGAGATATGTGGAGATATGAGGAGATATGTGGAGATATGTGGAGATATGTGGAGATATGTGGAGATATGTGGAGATATGAGGAGATATGAGGAGATATGTGGAGATATGTGGAGATATGTGGAGATATGAGGAGATATGTGGAGATATGTGGGGATATGAGGAGATATGAGGAGATATGTGGAGATATGTGGAGATATGTGGAGATATGAGGAGATATGTGGGGATATGTGGAGATATGTGGAGATATGAGGAGATATGTGGAGATATGTGGAGATATGAGGAGATATGAGGAGATATGAGGAGATATGTGGGGATATGAGGAGATATGTGGAGATATGTGGAGATATGTGGAGATATGTGGAGATATGTGGAGATATGAGGAGATACGTGGAGATATGTGGAGATATGAGGAGATATGAGGAGATATGTGGGATATGTGGAGATATGTGGAGATATGTGGAGATATGTGGAGATATGTGGGATATGAGGAGATATGGGGAGATATGAGGATATATGTGGAGATAATGTGGAGATATGTGGAGATATGAGGAGATATGTGGGGATATGTGGAGATATGAGGAGATATGTGGAGATATGTGGAGATATGTGGAGATATGAGGAGATATGGGGAGATATGAGGAGATATGTGGAGATATGTGGAGATATGAGGAGATATGTGGGATATGTGGAGATATGAGGAGATATGTGGAGATATGTGGAGATATGTGGAGATATGAGGAGATATGAGGAGATATGAGGAGATATGTGGGGATATGTGGAGATATGTGGAGATATGAGGAGATATGAGGAGATATGAGGAGATATGTGGGGATATGTGGAGATATGTGGAGATATGAGGAGATATGTGGAGATATGAGGAGATATGTGGAGATATGAGGAGATATGAGGAGATATGAGGAGATATGTGGAGATATGTGGAGATATGTGGAGATATGTGGAGATATGAGGAGATATGTGGAGATATGAGGAGATATGTGGAGATATGAGGAGATATGAGGATATATGAGGAGATATGAGGAGATATGAGGAGATATGTGGAGATATGTGGAGATATGAGGAGATATGTGGAGATATGTGGGGATATGTGGAGATATGAGGAGATATGTGGAGATATGTGGAGATATGTGGAGATATGAGGAGATATGTGGAGATATGTGGAGATATGAGGAGACATGAGGAGACATGTGGAGACATGTGGAGATATGTGGAGATATGTGGAGATATGAGGAGATATGTGGAGATATGTGGAGATATGTGGAGATATGTGGAGATATGTGGAGATATGAGGAGATATGTGGAGATATGTGGAGATATGAGGAGATATGTGGAGATATGTGGAGATATGAGGAGATATGTGGAGATATGAGGAGATATGTGGAGATATGTGGAGATATGAGGAGATATGTGGAGATATGAGGAGATATGTGGAGATATGAGGAGATATGAGGAGATATGTGGAGATATGTGGAGATATGTGGAGATATGTGGAGATATGAGGAGATATGAGGAGATATGTGGAGATATGTGGGGATATGTGGAGATATGTGGAGATATTTGGAGATATGTGGAGATATGAGGAGATATGTGGAGATATGTGGAGATATGAGGAGATATGAGGAGATATGTGGAGATATGTGGAGATATGTGGAGATATGAGGAGATATGAGGAGATATGTGGAGATATGTGGAGATATGTGGAGATATGTGGAGATATGTGGAGATATGTGGAGATATGTGGGATATGAGGAGATATGGGAGATATGAGGAGATATGTGGAGATATGAGGAGATATGTGGAGATATGTGGAGATATGTGGAGATATGTGGAGATATGAGGAGATATGTGGAGATATGTGGAGATATGAGGAGATATGAGGAGATATGTGGGGATATGTGGAGATATGTGGAGATATGTGGAGATATGTGGAGATATGTGGAGATATGTGGAGATATGAGGAGATATGGGGAGATATGAGGAGATATGTGGAGATATGTGGAGATATGTGGAGATATGAGGAGATATGTGGGGATATGTGGAGATATGAGGAGATATGGAGATATGTGGAGATATGTGGAGATATGTGGAGATATGTGGAGATATGTGGAGATATGTGGAGATGTGAGGAGATATGTGGAGATATGTGGAGATATGAGGAGACATGAGGAGATATGTGGAGATATGAGGAGATATGGGGAGATATGAGGAGATATGTGGAGATATGTGGAGATATGTGGAGATATGAGGAGATATGAGGAGATATGTGGAGATATGTGGAGATATGAGGAGATATGTGGAGATATGTGGAGATATGTGGAGATATGTGGAGATATGTGGAGATATGTGGAGATGTGTGGAGATATGGAGATATGTGGAGATATGAGGAGATATGTGGAGATATGTGGAGATATGTGGAGATATGTGGAGATATGTGGAGATATGTGGAGATATGAGGAGATATGAGGAGATATGTGGAGATATGTGGAGATATGTGGAGATATGAGGAGATATGTGGATATGTGGAGATATGTGGAGATATGAGAGATATGTGGAGATATGTGGAGATATGTGGAGATATGTGGAGATATGAGGAGATATGTGGGGATATGTGGAGATATGTGGAGATATGAGGAGATATGTGGAGATATGAGGAGATATGAGGAGATATGAGGAGATATGTGGGGATATGAGGAGATATGTGGGGATATGAGGAGATATGTGGAGATATGTGGAGATATGTGGAGATATGTGGAGATATGAGGAGATATGTGGAGATATGTGGAGATATGAGGAGATATGAGGAGATATGAGGAGATATGATGGGATATGTGGAGATATGTGGAGATATGTGGAGATATGTGGAGATATGTGGAGATATGTGGGGATATGAGGAGATATGGGGAGATATGAGGAGATATGTGGAGATATGTGGAGATATGTGGAGATATGAGGAGATATGTGGGGATATGTGGAGATATGAGGAGATATGTGGAGATATGTGGAGATATGTGGAGATATGAGGAGATATGGGGAGATATGAGGAGATATGTGGAGATATGTGGAGATATGTGGAGATATGAGGAGATATGTGGGGATATGTGGAGATATGAGGAGATATGTGGAGATATATGTGGAGATATGTGGAGATATGAGGAGATATGAGGAGATATGAGGAGATATGTGGGGATATGTGGAGATATGTGGAGATATGTGGAGATATGAGGAGATATGAGGAGATATGAGGAGATATGTGGGGATATGTGGAGATATGTGGAGATATGAGGAGATATGTGGAGATATGAGGGAGATATGTGGAGATATGAGGAGATATGAGGAGATATGAGGAGATATGTGGAGATATGTGGAGATATGTGGAGATATGTGGAGATATGAGGAGATATGTGGAGATATGAGGAGATATGAGGAGACATGAGGAGATATGAGGAGATATGAGGAGATATGTGGAGATATGTGGAGATATGTGGAGATATGAGGAGATATGTGGAGATATGTGGAGATATGAGGAGATATGTGGAGATATGTGGAGATATGTGGAGATATGAGGAGATATGTGGAGATATGTGGAGATATGAGGAGACATGAGGAGACATGTGGAGACATGTGGAGATATGTGGAGATATGTGGAGATATGAGGAGATATGTGGAGATATGTGGAGATATGAGGAGATATGAGGAGATATGTGGGGATATGTGGAGATATGTGGAGATATGTGGAGATATGTGGAGATATGTGGAGATATGTGGGGATATGAGGAGATATGGGGAGATATGAGGAGATATGTGGAGATATGTGGAGATATGTGGAGATATGAGGAGATATGTGGGGATATGTGGAGATATGAGGAGATATGTGGAGATATGTGGAGATATGTGGAGATATGTGGAGATATGTGGAGATATGTGGAGATATGTGGAGATATGAGGAGATATGTGGAGATATGTGGAGATATGAGGAGACATGAGGAGATATGTGGAGATATGAGGAGATATGGGGAGATATGAGGAGATATGTGGAGATATGTGGAGATATGTGGAGATATGAGGAGATATGAGGAGATATGTGGAGATATGTGGAGATATGAGGAGATATGATATGTGGAGATATGTGGAGATATGTGGAGATATGTGGAGATATGTGGAGATATATGTGGAGATATGTGGAGATATGAGGAGATATGTGGAGATATGTGGAGATATGTGGAGATATGTGGAGATATGTGGAGATATGTGGAGATATGAGGAGATATGAGGAGATATGTGGAGATATGTGGAGATATGTGGAGATATGAGGAGATATGTGGAGATATGTGGGGATATGAGGAGATATGAGGAGATATGTGGAGATATGTGGAGATATGTGGAGATATGAGGAGATATGTGGGGATATGTGGAGATATGTGGAGATATGAGGAGATATGTGGAGATATGAGGAGATATGAGGAGATATGAGGAGATATGTGGGGATATGAGGAGATATGTGGGGATATGAGGAGATATGTGGAGATATGTGGAGATATGTGGAGATATGTGGAGATATGAGGAGATATGTGGAGATATGTGGAGATATGAGGAGATATGAGGAGATATGAGGGGATATGTGGAGATATGTGGAGATATGTGGAGATATGTGGAGATATGTGGAGATATGTGGAGATATGAGGAGATATGATATGGGAGATATGAGGATATATGTGGAGATATGTGGAGATATGTGGAGATATGAGGAGATATGTGGGGATATGTGGAGATATGAGGAGATATGTGGAGATATGTGGAGATATGTGGAGATATGAGGAGATATGGGGAGATATGAGGAGATATGTGGAGATATGTGGAGATATGTGGAGATATGAGGAGATATGTGGGGATATGTGGAGATATGAGGAGATATGTGGAGATATGTGGAGATATGTGGAGATATGAGGAGATATGAGGGGATATGTGGAGATATGTGGAGATATGTGGAGATATGAGGAGATATGAGGAGATATGAGGAGATATGTGGAGATATGTGGAGATATGTGGAGATATGAGGAGATATGTGGAGATATGAGGAGATATGTGGAGATATGAGGAGATATGAGGAGATATGAGGAGATATGTGGAGATATGTGGAGATATGAGGAGATATGTGGAGATATGAGGAGATATGTGGAGATATGAGGAGATATGAGGAGATATGAGGAGATATGAGGAGATATGAGGAGATATGTGGAGATATGTGGAGATATGAGGAGATATGTGGAGATATGTGGGGATATGTGGAGATATGAGGAGATATGTGGAGATATGTGGAGATATGTGGAGATATGAGGAGATATGTGGAGATATGTGGAGATATGAGGAGATATGAGGAGACATGTGAGGAGACATGTGGAGATATGTGGAGATATGTGGAGATATGTGGAGATATGTGGAGATATGTGGAGATATGTGGAGATATGTGGAGATATGAGGAGATATGTGGAGATATGTGGAGATATGAGGAGATATGTGGAGATATGTGGAGATATGAGGAGATATGTGAAGATATGAGGAGATATATGGAGATATGTGGAGATATGAGGAGATATGAGGAGATATGAGGAGATATGTGGAGATATGAGGAGATATGAGGAGATATGTGGAGATATGTGGAGATATGTGGAGATATGTGGAGATATGTGGAGATATGAGGAGATATGAGGAGATATGTGGAGATATGTGGGGATATGTGGAGATATGTGGAGATATGTGGAGATATGAGGAGATATGTGGAGATATGTGGAGATATGAGGAGATATGAGGAGATATGTGGAGATATGTGGAGATATGTGGAGATATGAGGAGATATGTGGAGATATGTGGAGATATGTGGAGATATGTGGAGATATGTGGAGATATGTGGAGATATGTGGAGATATGTGGAGATATGTGGAGATATGAGGAGATATGAGGAGATATGTGGAGATATGTGGAGATATGTGGAGATATGAGGAGATATGTGGAGATATGTGGAGATATGAGGAGATATGAGGAGATATGTGGAGATATGTGGAGATATGTGGAGATATGAGGAGATATGTGGGGATATGTGGAGATATGTGGAGATATGAGGAGATATGTGGAGATATGTGGAGATATGAGGAGATATGAGGAGATATGAGGAGATATGTGGGGATATGAGGAGATATGTGGGGATATGAGGAGATATGTGGAGATATGTGGAGATATGTGGAGATATGTGGAGATATGTGGAGATATGTGGAGATATGTGGAGATATGAGGAGATATGAGGAGATATGAGGGGATATGTGGAGATATGTGGAGATATGTGGAGATATGTGGAGATATGTGGAGATATGTGGGGATATGAGGAGATATGGGGAGATATGAGGAGATATGTGGAGATATGTGGAGATATGTGGAGATATGAGGAGATATGTGGGGATATGTGGAGATATGAGGAGATATGTGGAGATATGTGGAGATATGTGGAGATATGTGGAGATATGAGGAGATATGGGGAGATATGAGGAGATATGTGGAGATATGTGGAGATATGTGGAGATATGAGGAGATATGTGGGGATATGTGGAGATATGAGGAGATATGTGGAGATATGTGGAGATATGTGGAGATATGAGGAGATATGAGGAGATATGAGGAGATATGTGGGGATATGTGGAGATATGTGGAGATATGTGGAGATATGAGGAGATATGAGGAGATATGTGGAGATATGTGGAGATATGTGGAGATATGTGGAGATATGAGGAGATATGTGGAGATATGAGGAGATATGTGGAGATATGAGGAGATATGAGGAGATATGTGGAGATATGTGGAGATATGTGGAGATATGTGGAGATATGTGGAGATATGAGGAGATATGTGGAGATATGAGGAGATATGTGGAGATATGAGGAGATATGAGGAGATATGAGGAGATATGTGGAGATATGTGGAGATATGTGGAGATATGTGGAGATATGAGGAGATATGTGGAGATATGTGGAGATATGAGGAGATATGTGGAGATATGTGGAGATATGTGGAGATATGAGGAGATATGTGGAGATATGTGGAGATATGAGGAGATATGAGGAGACATGTGGAGACATGTGGAGATATGTGGAGATATGTGGAGATATGAGGAGATATGTGGAGATATGTGGAGATATGTGGAGATATGTGGAGATATGTGGAGATATGTGGAGATATGAGGAGATATGTGGAGATATGTGGAGATATGAGGAGATATGTGGAGATATGTGGAGATATGAGGAGATATGAGGAGATATGAGGAGATATGTGGAGATATGAGGAGATATGAGGAGATATGTGGAGATATGTGGAGATATGAGGAGATATGAGGAGATATGTGGAGATATGTGGGGATATGTGGAGATATGTGGAGATATTTGGAGATATGAGGAGATATGAGGAGATATGTGGAGATATGTGGAGATATGAGGAGATATGAGGAGATATGTGGAGATATGTGGAGATATGTGGAGATATGAGGAGATATGTGGAGATATGTGGAGATATGTGGAGATATGTGGAGATATGTGGAGATATGTGGAGATATGAGGAGATATGTGGAGATATGTGGAGATATGTGGAGATATGAGGAGATATGTGGAGATATGTGGAGATATGTGGAGATATGTGGAGATATGTGGAGATATGAGGAGATATGTGGAGATATGTGGAGATATGTGGAGATATGTGGAGATATGTGGAGATATGAGGAGATATGTGGAGATATGTGGAGATATGTGGAGATATGCACAAAGCATTAACACATTAGGTCTAAGAACAGGAAAAAGTAACATGTAAATTAACATCTATGTAGAAGCTGGATCGGTGAAAAAGACAGGAAGGTATATTCCTGCCGTCAGAAATAAACTCTTGCATTTGCCTGAAAAAAGGCACTGAGTTTAAAACTCGCCTTTGGCTGTGTATTAGAATTCTAGTGTAGATGTTTGAAGAATGATACTTTTACATTTCTACTGGTAGAAAGTCTAGTACACATGCCAGAAACATTTTATTAACAGACTGATCAATTCATGCACCTCGTGTTTAAAAGCTGTTAACTTCAAACAGTTTTGAACATTTTTGTTTTTGTTTTTGCTTCCTCAAAACTGTGAAAAAAAATTGTTTACCAAGTTTACCCTTTATTTACCCTTTATTAGATTTTGGCCACTAGATGACAGCAGTGTATGTGCAAAGTTTTCGACTGATCCAATGAACCATTGCATTTCTATTCAAAATGTTGTATCAAGGCTGCCCAAATGTGCCTAATTAGTTTATTAATACATTTTAATGTTCATAATTGTGCACTCTAGCTACAGTAAACTGGACAGTGTAGTTAGATGAACAAGAATTGAAGCTTTTTGCCAATATAAGATATATCTATATTCTGGGACATTTTCTTCTTACTTACAACCTCACGCTAATTCGCATTAGCATACGTTAGCTCAACCGTCTTGTGGAAGGGACACCGATCCTGAAGTTTTAAAAACCACCAAGCTACTGTACATTGCTAGTTTAATTAAATATTGTTCACTAGCCACGTTTAACTATGCCACTTTGTTTACATACTCATCTCATATGTATATACTGTACTCAATACCATCTACTGCATCTTACCTATGCTGTTCTGTACCATCACTCATTCATATATCTTTATGTACATATTCCTTATCCCCTTACACTGTGTATAAGACAGTAGTTTTGGAATTGTTAGGTTAGATTACTCGTTGGTTATCACTGCATTGTCGGAACTAGAAGCACAAGCATTTCGCTACACTCGCATTAACATCTGCTAACCATGTGTATGTGACAAATAACATTTGATTTGATTTGATTTTGTTTGATTTGATTTTGTTTGATTTTGTTTGATTTGTTCACCCAACAGTGGCTTTTGACAACAGTTGATGGTAAATATTATGCCGGACGTACTGAATAGGATGGACCGCGATCTGGATCTGGACCCAGAACAGGGTCAATATGGAACACGGGTCCTAACTTAAATATATATATATATATATACATAATAAAAAAGTTGTGGATTGTTACTACACCGGAATATGACAATACTGTGTATCAGGGTTTCCAAAATGGCGGCCCACATGCCAACTTCCTTTGAACCCACAAGTAAAATTTGTACAAAAATAAATGTAAAAAAATATATATATATTTCTTTTAATACATATATATACTGTATATATATTTTTATATATTTTTTAATTGTTTTACATAAAAAAAGTTAAAAGCACCAGGAAATCAGCTCTAAGTAATTTTAAAGTTAAAATAAATCTGTTCCCAACTATTCCCATGCATCACATAGAAACATGTTATTCCATATAAATATAAGCAAGGTTTCAAATGATTATGTTTTAGTCCAACGTATCTAGCAACATCTGTTAGGGCTTGTTGCGGTCAATTTGCAGTCTACAAATTATTTATAATTACGTTCCGGCCCACCGATAATCCACTGAACAAAAAAATTGTTCCACGGCTGAGTCTAGTTGATGACCCAGGCTACATATGGATCTCTGCCACCTAAAACATGTTTGTGACCTGACTTTCTCAAATAGTATTTGAGTACCCTATTTACAAGGCTAAATTAATATTATGCTAATCTGTACAATACTTCTTTTTTAAAGAATTTGAGTGTTAAATGTGATTTAAGAGTTATAAAGTTTAAGTGTTAATTTTAACACTTGTCATATTTTTTTAATCTCCAAAATAAATCTGCATCAAAGAATATTTACAGTCTCTTCTATCTTCATGTTTACCACAGCAGGGGCAATACATTGCTCGGTGTGGCGTTCAATGTAAGCTATCTTTAAACTCTATTCCTTGGATTTGTGAAAGCAGCCTAATTGATGATGAATTATCCCATTTGCGGCTCTGCCCGAACCAACTCAATGTTCTTTGATGTGGGAGAGGCTATTGACCTATAGGTAAAACAATGACATCTCAACTCTGCTTTCCGTAGAACGCTATTGACCTATAGGAACGTCAGAGATCAATCTTAGAATGTTCTCTTCTTTTACTGTTGTTTTTTGGGGGGGTCACAAAATCGAAGTGGAATAAAAAGAATAAAAAGCAGTCGATAGCAAAACACTTCTTTAATAAAAAAATAAAAAGGAAGGTCTACCGTAGATGAGATATTTATTTTTAGTCAATGTCAACATGATAAACACGGCCTTCTTCGACTAAATCGAAAGGTAGAGTCTAGTCGGTCAATCATTGGACATGATGGATGAAACACACCCTCCAAATGGGCCTCCCTATATGCTAGTAGGTTATACAGCAGGGGTATCTATGGCTATAGGTCCCAAATACCATCCTGCTCAAAACTACTACATATATATATATATGGGGAATAAGGCCCTGGTCTAATGTAGTGCACTATATAGGGAATAGGGTTCTACAGGGCTCTGGTCTAAAGTAGTGCACTATATATAGGGTTCTATAGGGCTCTGGTCTAAAGTAGTGCACTATATATAGGGTTCTATAGGGCTCTGGTCTAAAGTAGTGCACTATATAGGGAATAGGGTTCTACAGGGCTCTGGTCTAAAGTAGTGCACTATATATAGGGTTCTATAGGGCCCTGGTCTAAAGTAGTGCACTATATAGGGAATAGGGTTCTATAGGGCTCTGGTCTAAAGTAGTGCACTACATATAGGGTTCTATAGGGCTCTGGTCTAAAGTAGTGCACTATATATAGGGTTCTATAGGGCTCTGGTCTAAAGTAGTGCACTATATAGGGAATAGGGTTCTACAGGGCTCTGGTCTAAAGTAGTGCACTATATATAGGGTTCTATAGGGCCCTGGTCTAAAGTAGTGCACTATATAGGGAATAGGGTTCTATAGGGCTCTGGTCTAAAGTAGTGCACTATATAGGGAATAGGGTTCTACAGGGCTCTGGTCTAAAGTAGTGCACTATATAGGGAATAGGGTGCCATTTGGGAGGTACACTGTATGAATTCTCTATAGTTATCTACAGCTCTAGTTCCCTAAAGCCTAAACCCTTTATAGTTCAGCTCCATTGGCTGCTGACGAAGCCGTGCTGCTATTAGCATTACAGACATAAGTAAAGCTCCTTGTGATTAGCCACGTTTTATGCTACCAAAAGACGTCTTGCTAAATCATTAGGATAAAGACCGGAGAAAAGACAGCCGCACTTTTCAGTATAATGAATCCTACACAGGACTGGTGTTAGATGGGGAACTGGTGTTAGACACAGAATTGGTGTTAGACTAGGAACTGGTGTTAGACACAGAACTGGTGTTAGCCACAGAACTGGTGTTAGCCACAGAACTGGTGTTAGCCACAGAACTGGTGTTAGACACAGAACTGGTGTTAGCCACAGAACTGGTGTTAGACACAGAACTGGTGTTAGACACAGAACTGGTGTTAGACACAGAATTGGTGTTAGACACAGAACTGGTGTTAGACACAGAACTGGTGTTAGACACAGAACTGGTGTTAGCCACAGAACTGGTGTTAGATACAGAACTGGTGCTAGCCACAGAACTGGTGTTAGATACAGAACTGGTGCTAGCCACAGAACTGGTGTTAGACGCAGTGAGAAGTAAAAGTCGACGGATCCGAGGTTTGGTTTGCACAGTGTGTTGTTTGTGTTGGACTGGGGTAATTACTGATGGTTATGGCTGGTACACATAGAGCTGTTTCGAACTTGTGGTACAGGACAACAAAAACACGTATGGATTTTCCACAAGTCATCAACACTGCAGATAGAACAGACCTTATACATTCCATATAAATTCCCAATGGTCCAATGCAATATGGAAGAGTCGTGTAAAAGCAGATGTTCTTCAGTCACATCCCAGTTTACCTGTATCTACTGACGTCACATCCCAGTTTACCTGTATCTACTGACGTCACATCCCAGTTTACCTGTATCTACTGACGTCACATCCCAGTTTACCTGTATCTACTGACGTCACATCCCAGTTTACCTGTATCTACTGAGGTCACATCCCAGTTTACCTGTATCTACTGAGGTTACATCCCAGTTTACCTGTATCTACTGACGTCACATCCCAGTTTACCTGTATCTACTGAGGTCACATCCCAGTTTACCTGTATCTACTGAGGTTACATCCCAGTTTACCTGTATCTACTGACGTCACATCCCAGTTTACCTGTATCTACTGACGTCACATCCCAGTTTACCTGTATCTACTGAGGTCACATCCCAGTTTACCTGTATCTACTGAGGTCACATCCCAGTTTACCTGTATCTACTGACGTCACATCCCAGTTTACCTGTATCTACTGAGGTCACATCCCAGTTTACCTGTATCTACTGATGTCACATCCCAGTTTACCTGTATCTACTGAGGTCACATCCCAGTTTACCTGTATCTACTGACGTCACATCCCAGTTTACCTGTATCTACTGACGTCACATCCCAGTTTACCTGTATCTACTGACGTCACATCCCAGTTTATCTGTATCTACTGACGTCACATCCCAGTTTACCTGTATCTACTGACGTCACATCCCAGTTTACCTGTATCTACTGACGTCACATCCCAGTTTACCTGTATCTACTGAGGTCACATCCCAGTTTACCTGTATCTACTGACGTCACATCCCAGTTTATCTGTATCTACTGACGTCACATCCCAGTTTACCTGTATCTACTGAGGTCTCGTCCCAGTTTACCTGTATCTACTGACAGCACATCCCAGTTTACCTGTATCTACTGAGGTCACATCCCAGTTTACCTGTATCTACTGACGTCACGTCCCAGTTTACCTGTATCTACTGACGTCACATCCCAGTTTACCTGTATCTACTGACGTCACGTCCCAGTTTACCTGTATCTACTGACGTCACGTCCCAGTTTACCTGTATCTACTGAGGTCACGTCCCAGTTTATCTGTATCTACTGAGGTCACATCCCAGTTTACCTGTATCTACTGACGTCACATCCCAGTTTACCTGTATCTACTGAGGTCACATCCCAGTTTACCTGTATCTACTGAGGTCACATCCCAGTTTACCTGTATCTACTGACGTCACATCCCAGTTTACCTGTATCTACTGACATCACATCCCAGTTTACCTGTATCTACTGATGGCACATCCCAGTTTACCTGTATCTACTGAGGTCACATCCCAGTTTACCTGTATCTACTGAGGTCACATCCCAGTTTATCTGTATCTACTGACGTCACATCCCAGTTTACCTGTATCTACTGACGTCACGTCCCAGTTTACCTGTATCTACTGATGTCACATCCCAGTTTACCTGTATCTACTGACGTCACATCCCAGTTTACCTGTATCTACTGACATCACATCCCAGTTTACCTGTATCTACTGACGTCACGTCCCAGTTTACCTGTATCTACTGACGTCACATCCCAGTTCACCTGTATCTACTGACGTCACATCCCAGTTTACCTGTATCTACTGAGGTCACATCCCAGTTTACCTGTATCTACTGACGTCACATCCCAGTTTACCTGTATCTACTGACGTCACATCCCAGTTTACCTGTATCTACTGACGTCACATCCCAGTTTACCTGTATCTACTGAGGTCACATCCCAGTTTACCTGTATCTACTGACGCCACATCCCAGTTTACCTGTATCTACTGACATCACATCCCAGTTTACCTGTATCTACTGACGTCACATCCCAGTTTACCTGTATCTACTGACGTCACATCCCAGTTTACCTGTATCTACTGAGGTCACATCCCAGTTTACCTGTATCTACTGAGGTCACGTCCCAGTTTACCTGTATCTACTGACGTCACATCCCAGTTTACCTGTATCTACTGACGTCACATCCCAGTTTACCTGTATCTACTGACGTCACGTCCCAGTTTACCTGTTATTATTATATTACCTGTATCTACTGACGTCACATCCCAGTTTACCTGTATCTACTGACGTCACATCCCAGTTTACCTGTATCTACTGACGTCACATCCCAGTTTACCTGTATCTACTGACGTCACATCCCAGTTTACCTGTATCTACTGACGTCACATCCCAGTTTACCTGTATCTACTGACGTCACATCCCAGTTTACCTGTATCTACTGACGTCACATCCCAGTTTACCTGTATCTACTGAGGTCACATCCCAGTTTACCTGTATCTACTGACGTCACATCCCAGTTTACCTGTATCTACTGACGTCACATCCCAGTTTACCTGTATCTACTGACGTCACATCCCAGTTTACCTGTATCTACTGAGGTCACATCCCAGTTTACCTGTATCTACTGACGTCACATCCCAGTTTACCTGTATCTACTGACGTCACATCCCAGTTTACCTGTATCTACTGACGTCACGTCCCACATCCCAGTTTACCTGTATCTACTGAGGTCACATCCCAGTTTACCTGTATCTACTGACGTCACATCCCAGTTTACCTGTATCTACTGAGGTCACATCCCAGTTTACCTGTATCTACTGACGTCACATCCCAGTTTACCTGTATCTACTGAGGTCACATCCCAGTTTACCTGTATCTACTGACGTCACATCCCAGTTTACCTGTATCTACTGACGTCACATCCCAGTTTACCTGTATCTACTGACGTCACATCCCAGTTTACCTGTATCTACTGACGTCACATCCCAGTTTACCTGTATCTACTGACGTCACATCCCAGTTTACCTGTATCTACTGACGTCACATCCCAGTTTACCTGTATCTATCACATCCCAGTTTACCTGTATCTACTGACGTCACATCCCAGTTTACCTGTATCTACTGACGTCACATCCCAGTTTACCTGTATCTACTGACGTCACATCCCAGTTTACCTGTATCTACTGACGTCACATCCCAGTTTACCTGTATCTACTGACGAGGTTTACCTGTATCTACCGTCACATCCCAGTTCACCTGTATCTACTGACGTCACATCCCAGTTTACCTGTATCTACTGAGGTCACTTCCCAGTTTACCTGTATCTACTGACGTCACATCCCAGTTTACCTGTATCTACTGACGTCACATCCCAGTTTACCTGTATCTACTGAGGTCACATCCCAGTTTACCTGTATCTACTGACGTCACATCCCAGTTTACCTGTATCTACTGAGGTCACATCCCAGTTTACCTGTATCTACTGACGTCACATCCCAGTTTACCTGTATCTACTGAGAGGTCACATCCCAGTTTACCTGTATCTACTGAGGTCACATCCCAGTTTACCTGTATCTACTGAAGTCACATCCCAGTTTACCTGTATCTACTGATGTCACATCCCAGTTTACCTGTATCTACTGAGGTCACATCCCAGTTTACTTGTATCTACTGAGGTCACATCCCAGTTCACCTGTACCTACTGAGGTCACATCCCAGTTTACCTGTATCTACTGAGGTCACATCCCAGTTTACTTGTATCTACTGAGGTCACATCCCAGTTTACCTGTACCTACTGAGGTCACATCCCAGTTTACCTGTATCTACTGAGGTCACATCTTCAGTTTACCTGTATCTACTGACGTCACATCCCAGTTTACCTGTATCTACTGACGTCACATCCCAGTTTACCTGTATCTACTGACATCACATCCAAGTTTACCTGTATCTATTGACGTCACATCCCAGTTTACCTGTATCTACTGAGGTCACATCCCAGTTTACCTGTATCTACTGACGTCACATCCCAGTTTACCTGTATCTACTGACGTCACATCCCAGTTTACCTGTATCTACTGAGGTCACATCCCAGTTTACCTGTATCTACTGAGGTCACATCCCAGTTTACCTGTATCTACTGAGGTCACATCCCAGTTTACCTGTATCTACTGACATCACATCCCAGTTTACCTGTATCTACTGACGGCACATCCCAGTTTACCTGTATCTACTGACGTCACATCCCAGTTTACCTGTATCTACTGAGGTCACATCCCAGTTTACCTGTATCTACTGACGTCACATCCCAGTTTACCTGTATCTACTGACGTCACATCCCAGTTTACCTGTATCTACTGAGGTCACATCCCAGTTTACCTGTATCTACTGACGTCACATCCCAGTTTACCTGTATCTACTGACGTCACATCCCAGTTTACCTGTATCTACTGACGTCACATCCCAGTTTACCTGTATCTACTGACGTCACATCCCAGTTTACCTGTATCTACTGACGGCACATCCCAGTTTACCTGTATCTACTGACGTCACATCCCAGTTTACCTGTATCTACTGACGTCACATCCCAGTTTACCTGTATCTACTGACGTCACATCCCAGTTTACCTGTATCTACTGAGGTCACATCCCAGTTTACCTGTATCTACTGACGTCACATCCCAGTTTACCTGTATCTACTGACGTCACATCCCAGTTTACCTGTATCTACTGAGGTCACATCCCAGTTTACCTGTATCTACTGAGGTCACGTCCCAGTTTACCTGTATCTACTGACGTCACATCCCAGTTTACCTGTATCTACTGACGTCACGTCCCAGTTTACCTGTTATTATTATATTACCTGTATCTACTGACGTCACATCCCAGTTTACCTGTATCTACTGACGTCACATCCCAGTTTACCTGTATCTACTGACGTCACATCCCAGTTTACCTGTATCTACTGACGTCACATCCCAGTTTACCTGTATCTACTGACGTCACATCCCAGTTTACCTGTATCTACTGACGTCACATCCCAGTTTACCTGTATCTACTGACGTCACATCCCAGTTTACCTGTATCTACTGAGGTCACATCCCAGTTTACCTGTATCTACTGACGTCACATCCCAGTTTACCTGTATCTACTGAGGTCACATCCCAGTTTACCTGTATCTACTGAGGTCACATCCCAGTTTACCTGTATCTACTGACGTCACATCCCAGTTTACCTGTATCTACTGAGGTCACATCCCAGTTTACCTGTATCTACTGACGTCACATCCCAGTTTACCTGTATCTACTGACGTCACATCCCAGTTTACCTGTATCTACTGACGTCACGTCCCAGTTTACCTGTATCTACTGAAGTCACATCCCAGTTTACCTGTATCTACTGAGGTCACGTCCCAGTTTACCTGTATCTACTGACGTCACATCCCATTTTACCTGTATCTACTGAGGTCACATCCCAGTTTACCTGTATCTACTGATGTCACATCCCAGTTTACCTGTATCTACTGAGGTCACATCCCAGTTTACCTGTATCTACTGACGTCACATCACAGTTTACCTGTATCTACTGACGTCACATCCCAGTTTACCTGTATCTACTGACGTCACATCCCAGTTTACCTGTATCTACTGACGTCACATCCCAGTTTACCTGTATCTACTGACGTCACATCCCAGTTTACCTGTATCTACTGACGTCACATCCCAGTTTACCTGTATCTACTGACGTCACATCCCAGTTTACCTGTATCTACTGACGTCACATCCCAGTTTACCTGTATCTACTGACGTCACATCCCAGTTTACCTGTATCTACTGAGGTCACATCCCAGTTTACCTGTATCTACTGACGTCACATCCCAGTTTACCTGTATCTACTGACGTCACATCCCAGTTTACCTGTATCTACTGAGGTCACATCCCAGTTTACCTGTATCTACTGACGTCACATCCCAGTTTACCTGTATCTACTGAGGTCACATCCCAGTTTACCTGTATCTACTGACGTCACATCCCAGTTTACCTGTATCTACTGACGTCACATCCCAGTTTACCTGTATCTACTGAGGTCACATCCCAGTTTACCTGTATCTACTGACGTCACATCCCAGTTTACCTGTATCTACTGAGGTCACATCCCAGTTTACCTGTATCTACTGACGTCACATCCCAGTTTACCTGTATCTACTGAGGTCACATCCCAGTTTACCTGTATCTACTGAGGTCACATCCCAGTTTACCTGTATCTACTGACATCACATCCCAGTTTACCTGTATCTACTGACGGCACATCCCTGTTTACCTGTATCTACTGACGTCACATCCCAGTTTACCTGTATCTACTGAGGTCACATCCCAGTTTACCTGTACCTACTGAGGTCACATCCCAGTTTACCTGTATCTACTGAGGTCACATCCCAGTTTACTTGTATCTACTGAGGTCACATCCCAGTTTACCTGTACCTACTGAGGTCACATCCCAGTTTACCTGTATCTACTGAGGTCACATCTTCAGTTTACCTGTATCTACTGACGTCACATCCCAGTTTACCTGTATCTACTGACGTCACATCCCAGTTTACCTGTATCTACTGACATCACATCCAAGTTTACCTGTATCTATTGACGTCACATCCCAGTTTACCTGTATCTACTGACGTCACATCCCAGTTTACCTGTATCTACTGACGTCACATCCCAGTTTACCTGTATCTACTGACGTCACATCCCAGTTTACCTGTATCTACTGAGGTCACATCCCAGTTTACCTGTATCTACTGAGGTCACATCCCAGTTTACCTGTATCTACTGACGTCACATCCCAGTTTACCTGTATCTACTGAGGTCACATCCCAGTTTACCTGTATCTACTGACGTCACATCCCAGTTTACCTGTATCTACTGACGTCACATCCCAGTTTACCTGTATCTACTGAGGTCACATCCCAGTTTACCTGTATCTACTGACGTCACATCCCAGTTTACCTGTATCTACTGACGTCACATCCCAGTTTACCTGTATCTACTGAGGTCACATCCCAGTTTACCTGTATCTACTGACGTCACATCCCAGTTTACCTGTATCTACTGACGTCACATCCCAGTTTACCTGTATCTACTGACGTCACATCCCAGTTTACCTGTATCTACTGACGTCACATCCCAGTTTACCTGTATCTACTGACGGCACATCCCAGTTTACCTGTATCTACTGACGTCACATCCCAGTTTACCTGTATCTACTGACGTCACATCCCAGTTTACCTGTATCTACTGACGTCACATCCCAGTTTACCTGTATCTACTGAGGTCACATCCCAGTTTACCTGTATCTACTGACGTCACATCCCAGTTTACCTGTATCTACTGACGTCACATCCCAGTTTACCTGTATCTACTGACGTCACATCCCAGTTTACCTGTATCTACTGACGTCACATCCCAGTTTACCTGTATCTACTGACGTCACATCCCAGTTTACCTGTATCTACTGAGGTCACATCCCAGTTTACCTGTATCTACTGACGTCACATCCCAGTTTACCTGTATCTACTGAGGTCACGTCCCAGTTTACCTGTATCTACTGACGTCACATCCCAGTTTACCTGTATCTACTGACGTCACATCCCAGTTTACCTGTATCTACTGACGTCACATCCCAGTTTACCTGTATCTACTGACGTCACATCCCAGTTTACCTGTATCTACTGATGTCACATCCCAGTTTACCTGTATCTACTGATGTCACATCCCAGTTTACCTGTATCTACTGACGTCACATCCCAGTTTACCTGTATCTACTGATGTCACATCCCAGTTTACCTGTATCTACTGAGGTCACATCCCAGTTTACCTGTATCTACTGAGGTCACGTCCCAGTTTACCTGTATCTACTGACGTCACATCCCAGTTTACCTGTATCTACTGAGGTCACGTCCCAGTTTACCTGTATCTACTGAGGTCACATCCCAGTTTACCTGTATCTACTGAGGTCACGTCCCAGTTTACCTGTATCTACTGACGGCTCTGCCTACACTACATTACTAGATTTTAAAATTATATTGAAAAAATATTCCACTTTATTTGGAACGGCAAACCAGACTAAATTAAACCGGCCTGTTTATATAATGAATATGAATTCAGAGGGTTAAAATGATTAAATATTAAAGCATTAGACCTCTCACTCAAGGCTTCATGCAAAGGTTATTCTTCAAACCGAACGGGTTCTCCAGGAGATGAGTGAGAAGGGCTCATCCCCGTGTTCAAAAATTGACTGTTTAAATTCCCTCCATTTATTCAGATTGCAAATTTTCACTTTCTGTTATTTGAAAATGAAATCATCTCCGAAATATCACTTGTTTATATACAAGTCATAGAAAGCTGTTTGCAATTTTAGTTTCAGTTACACCAGAAAAGACTAAATAAATATTTCAGAAAATAACGTAGTTAAACTCAAAAATATACTAATTGATGAAAAAATATATATATAATAATTGGAATAATAAAATAAAATAAGAATTATAAATCTTAAAAACGGTCCGATCCTTAAGAAGTTTTAATGATGTCATCAACAGGACTTGGGGAGTTTTTTTTTCTCACATACAGCTAACAAAAATATATGGAAATGTTTTCAAAAGTTACAAGTTGCAGAACTACTGCAAAAACTGGAAGAGGCAAGTGGAACTGGGGGGGGAGAAGGTAAAGAACTTGTCTATCAGCCCTGCATTAATTACAGACCCAATATTGCATAAAAAATGTGTTAAATAAAAAAGTACAGCAGTTCCATTTAATTAAGGACCAACAATGTGACAGTTGTGCCTGGACAGGTTGCAACATAGTTCGGAAGAGTTTGTTAATGTTTATTTTTTTATTTTACCTTTATTTTACTAGGCAAGTCAAGTTAAGAACAAATTCTTATTTTCAATGACGGCCTAGGAACAGTGGGTTAACTGCCTTGATCAGGGAAAGAACGACTGATTTTGTACCTTGTCAGCTCGGGGATTTTAACTTGCAACCTTTCAGTTACTAGTCCAATGCTCTAACCACTAGGCTACCCTGCCGCCCTGATTTCATCAACTGTTACACAAAGCGACGCCGGAGAGAGACGAGAGAACACACTCGGCAACAGAACACAGACACTGGACAGAGGATCTCTGCCTAGAAGGCCAGCATCCCGGATTCGCTCTTCACTGTTGACGTTGAGACTGGTGTTTTGTGGGATACGATTTAATGAATCTGCCAGTTGAGGACTTGTGAGGCATCTGTTTCTAAAACTAGACACTCTAATGTACTTGTCCTCTTGCTCAGTTAAACACCAGGACCGCCCACTCCTCTTTCTATTCTGGTTAGAACCAGTTTGTGTCTTTTCTGTGAAGGGAGTAGTACACAGCGTTGTACGAGATCTTCAGTTTCTTGGCAATTTCTCTCATGGAATAGCCTTCATTTCTCAGAACAAGAAAAGATTGACGAGTTTCAGAAGAAAAGTCTTTGTTTCTGGTCATTTTGAGCCTGTAATCAAACCCACAAATGCTGATGCTCCAGATACTCAACTAGTCTGAAGAAGGCCAGTTGTATTGCTTCTTTAATTAGGACAACAGTTTTCAGCTGTGCTAACATAATTGCACAAGGGTTTTCTAATGATCAATTAAACTTTTAAAATGATCAACTTGGATTAGCTAACACAACGTGCCATTGGAACACAGTAGTGATGAGTGCTGATAATGGGCCTCTGTTCGCCTATGTAGATATTCCATTAAAAAATCATCCGTTTCCAGCTGCAATAGTCATTTACAACATTAACAATATCATCACTGTATTTCTGATCAATTTGATGTTATTTCAATGGACAAAAAAACATGCTTTTTCTTTCAAAAACAAGGACATTTCTAAGTGACCCCAAACTTTTGAACGGTAGTGTTTATATTATGTTTAAGCTGGCAGGAGAAACCTAGGTATTGGTAAGTGAAAATAAAGGAAAATATATTATAACAAAATAAATAAGACTGTGTGTTCAATGCAATATGATTGGACGACCCTTACTACTAAATAATCCTATCATCAAATTAAAAATCTACATTACGTAAGACTGATCGCATAATCAAGGCCTAATTATGACTAGAAAATAAGGGTGGATAGAGAAAGTAGGAAAGAACAATGTACATGTCATTAGAATAGAGATGCTGTCTGCATCCCAAATGGCACCCTATTCCCTATTATAGTGCACTACTTTTGACCAGGGCCCATAGGGAATAGGGTGCACTACTTTTGACCAGGGCCCATAGGGAATAGGGTGCACTACTTTTGACCAGGGCCCATAGGGAATAGGGTGCACTACTTTTGACCAGGGCCCATAGGGAATAGGGTGCCATTTGGGACACAGTGTGCTTGTCTCTGAACTTGTCCAACAGAACATAATCGGCTCAACTGAGCGTTCAGGGAAAATAGGTTGATTTGCATTAATATAAACCCTAATTAACATATTGGATTTTCCATTGCAGTGTGTGTTAGTCCCAAATAGCACTTTATTTCATGGTACTGACCTCTATATAGTTTATATATTTATTTAAATTTAGAGGTCATGGTACTGACCTGTATATAGTTTATATATTTAGTGGTCATGGTACTGACCTGTATATAGTTTATATATTTAGTGGTCAAGGTACTGACCTGTATATAGTTTATATATTTATTTAAATTTAGAGGTCATGGTACTGACCTGTATATAGTTTATATATTTAGAGGTCATGGTACTGACCTGTATATAGTTTATATATTTAGAGGTCATGGTACTGACCTGTATATAGTTTATATATTTAGAGGTCATGGTACTGACCTGTATATAGTTTATATATTTAGAGGTCATGGTACTGACCTGTATATAGTTTATATATTTAGTGGTCATGGTACTGACCTGTATATAGTTTATATATTTATTTATATTTAGAGGTCAAGGTACTGACCTGTATATAGTTGATATATTTAGTGGTCATGGTACCGACCTGTATATAGTTTATATATTTATTGGTCATGGTACTGACCTGTATATAGTTTATATGTTTAGTGGTCATGGTACTGACCTGTATATAGTTGATATATTTACTGGTCATGGTACTGACCTGTATATAGTTTATATATTTATTGGTCATGGTACTGACCTGTATATAGTTTATATATTTAGAGGTCGTGGTACTGACCTGTATATAGTTTATATATTTAGAGGTCGTGGTACTGACCTGTATATAGTTTATATATTTAGAGGTCATTAGAGATAGCGGAGAGCTGGCCAAGGACGGCACGTTCAAGAGTTTTGGAGAGAAAAGAAAGAAGGGATACTGGTCTGTAGTTGTTGACATCGGAGGGATTGAGTGTAGGTTTTTTCAGAAGGGGTGCAACTCTTGCTCTCTTGAGGACGGAAGGGACGTAGCCAGCGGTCAGGGATGAGTTGATGAGCGAGGTGAGGTAGGGGGAGAAGGTCTCCGGAAATGGTCTGGAGAAGAGAGGAGGGGATAGGGTCAAGCGGGCAGGTTGTTGGGCGGCCGGCCGTCACAAGACGCGAGATTTCATCTGGAGAGAGAGGGAGAAAGAGGTCAGAGCACAGGGTAGGGCAGTGTGAGCAGAACCAGCGGTGCCGTTTGACTTAGCAACGAGGATCGGATGTCGTCGACCTTCTTTTCAAAATGGTTGACGAAGTCATCTGCAGAGAGGGAGGAGGGGGAGGATTCAGGAGTGAGGAGAAGGTGGCAAAGAGCTTCCTAGGGTTAGAGGCAGATGCTTGGAATTTAGAGTGGTAGAAAATGGCTTTAGCAGCAGAGACAGAGGAGGAAAATGTAGAGAGGAGGGAGTGAAAGGATGCCAGGTCCGCAGGGAGGCGAGTTTTCCTCCATTTCCGCTCAGCTGCCCGGAGCCCTGTTCTGTGAGCTCGCAATGAGTCGTCGAGCCACGGAGCGGGAGGGGGAGGACCGAGCCGGCCTGGAGGATAGGGGACATAGAGAGTCAAAGGATGCAGAAAGGGAGGAGAGGAGGGTTGAGGAGGCAGAATCAGGAGATAGGTTGGAGAAGGTATGAGCAGAGGGAAGAGATGATAGGATGGAAGAGGAGAGAGTAGCGGGGGAGAGAGAGCGAAGGTTGGGACGGCGCGATACCATCCGAGTAGGGGCCGTGGGGAGGTGTTAGATGAGAGCGAGAGGGAAAAGGATACAAGGTAGTGGTCGGAGACTTGGAGGGGAGTTGCAATGAGGTTAGTGGAAGAACAGCATCTAGTAAAGATGAGGTCGAGCGTATTGCCTGCCTTGTGAGTAGGGGGAAGGTGAGAGGGTGAGGTCAAAAGAGGAGAGGAGTGGAAAGAAGGAGGCAGAGAGGAATGAGTCAAAGGTAGACGTGGGAGGTTAAAGTCGCCCAGCACTGTGAGAGGTGAGCCGTCCTCAGGAAAGGAGCTTATCAAGGTATCAAGCTCAAGCTTGAAAGGGCTGGTAACTGTGACAGCATGGAATTCAAAGGAGGCGATA